>NW_009914022.1:0-30940 GCF_000696875.1 Nestor notabilis
GGTCAGCAGCGCTCGGTGTTTGGCGGGTGGGAGCTCAAGGCGAGGTGGAGATGTGCGAGCTGCCTTGCCCAGCGGCATCCAGGAAGTTTTGCTGCGGTGCCAGGAATAGAACCTGCGTCTGCTGACTCCCGATCTTGCGCCCCAGCCGCAAAAGCTGCCTTTTCTTTATTCAATTTTTCCCTGCCTTCTTCCTCGTCAGGCCCATCTTTGGAAAGGAAAGCTAAAGCCAAGCCAAACCAAAACAACCCCCCCGGCCGAACAGCACCGCTACAAACATGATGAAACACAAGCACAGGACCTCAGCCCTTGCGGCCAAGAGCTAACGGGAGGTCAAAAGGAAGCAGAACCAGAGTACACCCTTCCTTGTGTTTTGACGGGAATTTAGCAAAACAGCGCATTGAAACCAAGGCACCGGTGCCAAGGCCCCTGCAACCTGCCATTTATCAAACGGGCGAGTTGGGCGGCTTGCTGGTGAGAAGTTACTCTGTTCTCCTGGGCAGTACTCGCAGCAATCCAATGGGGATGCGCAAGAACCTGCCCTGCAGACAGACCTTCTGCCTGTTCTCCCCATCCTACCTAGCTGGCATCAGAAGGGCTTCCCTGAGAAAGGGCTGGCCTCGTTTTGAGTTTTAAGGCCAAGATGGAGACCATGTCAGAGCTCAGGCAAAGAGCGTTAAATGAAGGGGAATTTTCCCCACTGCAAACTCAGCTAGAAGGATGACTAAAGACAGCCAGAGGTCAGCTGGATTCAGAAGTGCCTCAGGAGTATTGCGGAAGTACTGAGGGAAAGGAATGAGGACAGAGGAGGAAGACAACCAGACAGCAAGTGAAGTTCTCACAAGATGAGGGAGGTCATTTTGTGGCAGAACACAATATTGCACTGAGGAAGACACCAAAAGGCTCCATCTCAATGACAGCAAGAGCATACTGATGGGAACACACTGGCAAGACAGTAACATCCTCATCTCTATGGGTCCAGGATGAGGTTGCTCACCCACAGGACGATGCCCTCTGGGACAGTCATAGGTCCGTAGCAGAAAGCTGGGCTTGAAGGGAGCCCTCCTGCATCTCCAGGGGGAATTTGGCAGCTGTGATTCAATTTGCATCAAGTCCACAACTGGGGTTTTTTGAGAGGACTGGCAGGTGACAGCACTGGCCTTGCTTGTGTGGGTGATTTCAGCTCTGGGAGTATAAATGCTACTAGGGATGGGGAGCAATCATCAATTCATTTCCTGCAGCCAGCAAACACCCATCACAGGTTATTGGTGTTAATGAGAAGAAAACTGCTATTTTGGACCTCCTTTACCTGCAGAACATTATCCCTTTGCATCATATACTATCCCCAGAGCAGTTTGAGGACAGACAACACTTTTCCATGTTAATGTGATAAAAGTAAAGGCTTATGGGCTCACCCAGAGATTGCAAATGTTCAGGAACATCAGACCACAAATTGAAAGTCAGAATAACATCCCTGTGTGTGGAGAGGCAGCTGCAATACCACAGCTCCCCTGTCCTGTGACAAACAGCGTTTGCCACGCTGAGTACTCCTAACTAGAGAGGCAAGCTCCTGCAGCCTCCCTGGAGGTGTTTGCTCCTCTATTACACCCTGCAAAGATTTGGGGAATGTTAGGTTCGCCTTTCAGTCTTTTTGTTAGGAAAGACAAGGTTTTGCCCTTCATCCCCAGGCTAACCCTGGGGCAGAATGATGCAGAAGGTTGTTGTTTCAGTGTGTGCTAGTACATTACCAGATGCAATAGCATGCTGGTACCTCCTTCACCCCATCCGAGCCATATCTGTACCTCCTCCAGAGGAAGACCTTGTTTCCAAACCCATGTGGTGCTGGGTTTGTGGGTCCAGACAGCAGAAGTCTTTTATTATTATTATTATTATTTTAAATGGTGTTATGTGCTTTGACGGCTCCAAGGCTTGTATTATCCAAGCACCTCTCGATTTCTAATTTACTCAGCCATCACACCCTCTCCAAAAGGTAAAAACCCCAAACCTTTGTCTCTGTTTTATGTAAAAGGAACAGAGGATTAGAAAAATTGTGTGATTTGCTGGAGGCCAAACAGAAAGGCTGTGGTAGGGAAGAAATTTGACTGCAGATCTCGAATTAGCACCCTAACCATTGCTGTCTGTGTGGTGTTTTCTCTCTGCTTTGCATACTTCAGTCTGAAACATGCTGGACAAGCTCCTTTGGGATAAAGAGTAATTTTTAGCCCAATTTCTTACAGAAATGAAGCTCTCACAATCATGTTGTCTATCTGCCTGTCTATCAGCCACCCACGATGCAGTTTGAATCCACTGGCCAATTTAAACCGAACCTGGCAACAAGGAAGGGATCTTACAGCAAAGCAATTCGGATGAGCTCCATGATGAGCAGAAATAGGGGGCACACAGGAGAGAGAAAGCAGAGCATGCCCCTGTGTGCCTGCCAACCGCGGGGCAGCCGGACACCACTCCTGGCGTGACATGACTCCTGCTCCTCTCCAGGGTGAGAGAGAGGGATTGAGCTCAGGACATGGCATTGGGGCTGGCAAGGCTGAGAAGGAGCTGAGCACATTGTAGGGATGTCCTGTGCAGTGACCCTAGGCACATGTGGCAGAGACGGTTCATCCCGCCACTGACAGAGCAACCTCCGCTCTCCTCGCTCCACTCCTCTGGGAAAGCAGCTGATTAATATATTGCAATGAGTTAACCTTAAATGGTCTAAAAATCCAAACCTCTGCATGCAAATGAGCCCTGATGGAAGAAGCGAGATAAAACACCACCCAATCAGAACCAAGCCCTTGGCTCAGCCTGTTTGCTAACTGACACACTTGTGTGCTTGCAGCTGAAGCCAAGGTGGACTCCCGGTGACGATTTGCACCTCCCCAGACCACGCTGCTGTCTTGTCAGGTGCAAAGCTTTGGAGCAAAACATTGTCCTTTGTGGGTTTTTAGGGTTTTGTGGCTGGAATCTGTGTCATGGCCCTGTTTTCTTTCTCTTGGGCAGCACCAGATGTGGGTGGCGTAGGCAAGAGCCTCCAGGCAGGGTGTCAGGCATGTGCTGGGCTTTACCAGCCCCAGCAGAGCTGGGTAGCTCCGACCTGCCAGGCAATGGTAGGGGGTAGAAAGCAGCTTCTCCATCACTTCTGGGTAGAGCTGGTTCACATGCAAGGGGCTGTGCCTAAGGGTTTGCTGCTATGGAAAGAGGTAACTCTGACAGTTCCTTTCCTAAGAGGAACTATAAACACTTCCCACTCGGTTGCTAGTATGTGATTTTTTTTGACCATGTGGCTATGGCTGGTAAGTCATTCTAGGCTCCCTGCGTGCAAGTCATTTGGCATTTGGTTAACTCCTTCACATTGAGTTACAGAGAGCAGTTAATGGTCGCAGAGATGAACTTTCACTGTCGCACTTTCCCAGAAGATCACTAAAAGGTCACCTCTTTCCCCCTCCTTTGGGATCACAGTCCTTTTAACGCCCATTCGAGCTAGACTCCGCAAACAAAGTCCTCCTTTGAGCCAACCAGTCTAGAAATCCGATGCCCTTCATTTTGCAGTGCTGGTGGCAGGGAGGAAAACAACAAAGTGACATTTCTATCATCGGTCACAAGGCAAACGGCGTAAAACAATGATATTTATCTCATCCCTGAGCACTCTGAGGCCCCAGATTTGAAAAAATTACAGTTTCTGGCAATCATCACCTTCAGCAATCAGGCTGTAGCTGAGCAAGTGGGAAGATGAACAAGTGCTTGTACAAATACGCAGGGACTAACCCTAATAAGAGGATCCGCCCAGAAAAGATGCCTTGTGTGTAATAAACAAATGCCTTTAAATTTGCACTGGTGTTAAGTAATGTAGAACTTTGCCAGATAAAGACTGTTTGCTCTCACTTAGGGGTTTCTGTCAGCCCTGCTCCTTGAATTATTTGCTGAAATGCATTTGGCTTTTTTTCAGTTTGTATCTTAAAGGCTGAGTGATTGAGTTTCAGCCTCATCTCCTACTGCAGGGTGATTCTGGGCAACATGAAAAGTCCAGTCTTTCTGCAGCTGGGAGGGCAAAGGTAGGCAGCATCCATGGCACGGTTGCCCTAGTGGTGGACATGGAGGTGCGGGTGTGTGCTGCTGCCAGTATCCTGCCCATCCCAGGTCACAGCACTCGTACCTGCCAAGGCTGCGCCTCTCCAACCTGCAAACTCTTTAGCATGGGGCTATATTTTACTATATGGTTTTAAACCACTTGATATATGGAAGCTTCCACTGCTTCCACTAAGAACAACTGAAATATAAATAATGACAAGTCAGTGGCGGCTTGTTGGAAGAAGGGCGAAGGAAAAGTGGAGGAAACATTTGGCCTGGCATCAACTGAGTATGCTTCCATATAGATTTGATAAAAACCCCACCATGCAGGCAAGAAAAAGCACATGCAGAAGTGTCTTCAGAGGCATTTTTGCAGCGAGGCAGAAGAGGTCTCCAACAGCAATCATATGTAAGCGGTGGAGGGCACTGCGAGTCCTGGTGTCACTGCATGTTCTTGTTCTGAATCACCTGTTCTGACTGTGACAGGAAAACCCTTCTTGCGGAAGAAATGCTGTCTGGTTGGGAGCTTTCCGATGTCCTCCTGTCAGGAGCAACAGCAAACAGAAAAGGAGAATGTCGCCTGCCCCCATTTCTCGAGCTCTTGTCACTGCTTGAGCTCAGGTTAGCCTGTGATTGCAGGGGGAGCAGGACCTGCCAGCTCTCCCAGTGGTGGACCATGAGCCAACAAGTCATCACCACTTGGCCTTGGAAAACAAATAAACCGGAAGGTTTGGGGTTGGGTGGTTTGGGTTTTTTTTTCAGTGCAGAATTGGACAAAACAAAGATCAAGTCAAAAGGAACACATCTCTATGAGTGATGCAGCCACAGGGAGTGGAAGGACTCTGAGAAGATGCTGAATGCAGAGATTTGGGTGCAGCAGCCCTCCTTTCAGGGTGCACAGAGCTGTTGCTGTGGTCGAGGAGAAGCAGGTGTCCTCTTGGAAGGAGGCAGTTTTCTCCTTTCTTCCCAGGGCTGAGTTCTGCTTTTCACACTTAAGAGTGTTAATTTAGTCTTGCAAACATAATTATCACAACATGAGGAGAAAAAAATGCCTGGAGAGAAGTGATCCACACTTCCCTCTCCTCCTCACACACAGCACCCCTCAGCTATCGCCTGTCACATCTCTCTGGACCCCAATTTGTGGTGTTGCAGACACCTACACTCTATTTCTCCCCATTTAACAAGGCTCGGGTCAAACCGACCCTCCTCTCCACTTCTCTGAGCCTGCTGCCGCTCCATCTCGTGTGCCCCTCACATCTCACTTGGCTGCGGTCTTGGCCTGCTGGGAGCTCTTGAGGGAGGGCTGAGAAATACAGTGGGGACAGCAGGGGCAGCATGGTGCAGGAAAGGCGGGTTTCTCATTTGCCACTTGGGTATAGTTTCCAAATCCCCTAAAATGGAGCTGTGCCTACACATCAGAGAAGGAAGCCTTGATCCCACAGGGATGCTGAAGAGGGAGATAAAACCGTTGCGTGCTGTCCCCAGCCTTGCCGTCCTCAATCATCACCCCTGGCCTCTTCCAGACCTAAGTTTCAGCATCTCCATGTCATATTACTCTCCAGACAATGTGCCTCCAGGCCCATCATTCCCTCCTAGCAGTGTTCCGGGCAATAACCACAGCCAAAACTAGGATATGTTGAGAAACACCTTATTCTTTCAAAGACTCATCCAGCGCAGTAGCAGCTGTGTGCTTGGGCATACTGAGATGTGGCTTAACATTACTTTACCAGCATGGGAGGAAAGGAAGATGGCACGCTGGTGTGTTTTGTCTGGTGGCTGCAGTTGGGAGCGGTTTTATTCTGTTGTTTCCATTCACTCCAGATGAACCTTCACCTCTGTCAGCTGCTGGGGTGACCCCCAGTGCTGCTGATGCTGGCCACCTCCAGCCTCAGTGCTGCAGCACCACAGTGCCATATGGGTCTGACCTGGGGCTGGGGGCTGATCTTGGTGTCCAACAGAGTCAGGAGCTTCTGGGGCTGAAGGAGGAGACCAGGGGAAGTGTGGGAAGGTGCCATC
Source organism: Nestor notabilis (assembly GCF_000696875.1). Classification (NCBI taxonomy): domain Eukaryota; kingdom Metazoa; phylum Chordata; class Aves; order Psittaciformes; family Psittacidae; genus Nestor; species Nestor notabilis. The sequence continues at coordinate 6,079 of NW_009914022.1, forward strand.
AGACTGCATATGGCCAAACCCTGGAGCCTACGTCCTCCGTGTTCCACGAAACCCAAGCTGTAGTGAACCCCTCGCACATACCTGTAGCTCGGCCGTTTAGCCACAGAGCCATTTGTCAAGCAGCGTGGTCTCAGCCTGTGGTCAGAGGGATGCAGAGAGCTGTTGGGGCGGCAAGTGGGTGAGAAAAGTGGTGAAGGGATGGATGGCACGTGGTGTGTGCAACCACAGGAAGCTCACTGTGGCTACGGCAAAGCAGCACATAACTCTTTGTCTCATGCTGTAGGGGCTTAAAGTGTTTAGAGTGCCAGCAGCACAAAGAGTGGGAAGAATATGCCTTGGAGCACCCAGGAAGGGATCCTGAGTGTTTCCTGCAGGAGTTGGCCACCACCATGTGGGATCACCTCAGCCAGTGGATTTTTTCTGGCTGCCTGTTGTGTGGGGGTGGCCCCAAAGCCTCTGAATTGTGACCTTTTCTCCCATGAGTCAAAGGTGGGAAGACACATTAAACTACAGCCATCCTCATCCACCTGCAGAATTGCTCCTGGAATGGCATTTTCTGAGTTCACTTTGAAATACTCCCCATGGCAAGGTTCCCACCACAGCCTCACTGAAACCGTATCTTTGCCTTGGCGGTCTCAGGTGAGGTGCCAGTCTAGCTACCCCTTCTGCTTTCCTTTGCCCTCTCCTCCTAGCACTTGGTGCTGATCTGAGGTTCCCTTGATTCTGCATCTTTTCTTGTCTTATCAGGATTACATCTATCAAAAAGCCGCAGGCTGGACTTTAACCCACCCAGCCATGCAGAGACATGGCAAGTAGATTTGTGGAGGGGATGATGGCCGGGAGCACTGTAGCCCCCTGTGAGCACAGCCCCATGCAAGAAGAGGCTGGTTTGTATTGCAGCCGACCCTCCCTGTGAGCACGGTGGGTGCTGCCACCCTGCAGCACCTCATCCAGCCTCTGACACAGGCAAAGGCACAGTAGGATTTACAGCTGAATGAGTGAAAATGCTGCTGAGTGAACGCGCTTTGACTGGGGCTGGATCGATTTCCCTGGCCCCTGTGACTGATACAAGCATGTCCAGCCAGGGAATTGTAAAGAAAACAGGCTTGAAACCAATTTCGCTCTAACCAGTGCCAGCTGCATGCGTTGATAAGGCCTTTGATAGAGAGCAGTTATCGATGTTGGGCAGGGCTGTCTCGAAGGCACGGCTCCCTCACTGCTGACAAAAGGGAGCTGGAGGCAGGTACCAGCAGGTGCTTACAGCATCCAAAAAACGTCCCTTACAAGTAGTGAGCAGCCAGGGCAGCCCCGTGCCCCACAGCTGGGCTGGGGCAGTGGCCGGGACAAGGAGGGAGACCTCAGCATGTCACACACTGCTCTTGTGTGCTGCTTGCCTTTCACCTGGTCATATTGGCTAACTCATGGCTCCTCCACTTGGGAAGAAGGTGGGGAAGTGGAGCAGAGGGATATCCTGGAAGGACAACAGCTGCCTGTCTCTTCAAAGGGGACCCTAAGGAGGCAGCTGCTGTCTACATGTGGTAACCAGCAACTACAACACATGCACCATTTGCTGTCCCCTCGTGTGCCTGTCCTGTCAGCCCCTCATCTTATTTTATTGCTTTTTTCTGAAGTACCTGTGACATACAGAGGCTTATCGAAGCATCCCAGAGAGCACCATTCAGATTGTCTTGGGAGGAGTGATGGGCGCAGGCAGGAAGGTAAGCAGGACCACAATGACCCCACGTCCTCTTACTTAGCAAAATTTGGCTGCATTGGCTTAACCGTGATGCTCACCCTTGCTGCAGTGACTGAACCACATGGCTGGGGCTTGAACCCGATCAGCTATCCCTGGCTCATTAATCTAACTAAACTATTAAACCCCACTCAGGGTGACAGCTCATTGCAGGGCTCACTGCAGCAAGCTGTTTGCTCTGCCCAGCCTGGCATGCTCTTGTGGAAACCCATGGTCCCTGCCTGGGAACTTGCAGCTCCGCAGAGCCCTGAATGGAGAAGTAGTCATCTTCCAAGTCAGGACAGATTCCTGATAGCCCAGAAATGCAAAATTAGGGAAACATCCTGAAAGCAGAGTGAGACCTGGGAAGGAAAGGACGCCAAAAGGTCTGATGTCATCTGGGCGCTCCAAAGTGCTCGCTCATCTTCGTCCCCTGGATGCAGCACCAGATTTAATTCATGGTGTGCCTGGGAGCACCTCCATGGTGCAACACCTGAGAGAGTGCTGCATGTTGTCCCTCCAGCCATGGGAGGGATACCCATACCTGGGCAGGAGCCGCTGGCTCCCCAGCTGGGTTCCTGCTGGGGATGAGCAGAGGGTTGGGACAGCAGAAAGTGCTCCATGCAACCACTGGCCCTCGGGATGTGATGTGCACCAGCACTGTCATGCTGCCAGAGGGCCAGGAGTACACCAAGATGCTTTCTAAGCCCAAAGTCCAGTTGTCATAAAGCTCTCGAGTTTGCAGAGGGCTGCATGCTCCCATTGGTAGTGTTCCTGCCATCCCTGGAGAAGGGCTTTGAGGTTTGAGGACAGCGTGGTGAGGGCACCACAGAGGCATGTACACAGGGAGTGGGGCTGGTGCTGTGACTGGGTGCTGGAGCAGGAGAGGGGGCTGTTATCATCTCCGGATGCAGCACCACGTAACTTTAGCTCCAGGCCATTCCTATTTGTCTTTGCTTCTTGCATGTTGTGAATAGATATTAGCTCAAGCTCAATGGGCTCCACGCAGGTCTTGGAACCAGATGATTCAAGCTGGGATTTGTTCCATATCTCGGGTTTCACATGTTTTCTTTAGCTGCATTTTAATTGTGGGGGTTTCCTTTTTGTTTGGTGAGATGTTCTACCCAGGTGCTGTTTCTTTGCAGCTGTAAATATGCCAAATAAAGCCCGTTCCTGGATTATGCAAAGGTAAAGAGGAAGTGCCCCATGATATAACAGGTAAGGTTTTTATCACAGCTTTTCATCGGGAAAGCCATCTGGTCCACAGAAAATGTCTGGCACTAGTCTGGAAAACAACATACACTGTCAGCAGAGCCCTAGAGAAAGGAGTGTAGCATGGTTAAACAAAGCCTGGATTCGGTTTGGCTCGCTTTCATTTCCACCTTGAACCAACAAACCTCTCCTTGAATGCAGCTGAACTTAGGGTCTGCTGGAGACGGGAAACACCGTTCTTGCTTTCCTTGCTGCCTCACTCTTTGTGGGTCAGTCCTGACAGGCTGCAGTAACCCACAGGCTGTTTTATACATCCTGAGCTGCAAGAGGCCAGGAAGAGGCTGGCGGCCAAAAACGAGGTGGTCTGGTCCTATGTGAGCCTGTCAAACCTCATGCAATTAATTCCCATTTCCTGCTGCTTTCTGCCCCAACAGCCCTTTGTCCCCACCAGCTGCAGTGGTCGTGTTTGGGTCACGAAGCAGGAGAGGGGCTGGCAGGAACCTCCAACAGAGGGACCCTTGCCGCCGAACCGGCACCTCTTCCGTCTGTGGGTTGTTGTTGGGAGCCCTCCTGCCCAGCAAAGGGGCTCACGCCTGGGAGATGAGGATGCTCCAGAGATCTAATGACTCCTTCTCTTGGCTGTTGTCCCATGCCAGGGCCAAAACTGTTCCATCCCTGCTTGCCACAGGGTGGAAAAAGCAGCTATCCAATTTGTGTGCAGCCCTGTAGGGAGACAACAGCATGTCTGGGCTGCCAGCCCAAGCTCTACAGCACTGCATGGGGTCTACATCCTATCCTGCAGCCTGCTGATGACTTGTCTGGGCATGCATAAGCAGCTACCGGCACTGTAAGACCTTTAGGAGGGACTGGTTTGACAGGCTACTCCTGCCTTTTGCTAACTCCTCCTCCCAAATTCATTAGGGACAACTTACCATGGGCTGCTCCATCTTGCAGGTGCCCCAGAGCTGGGTTTCCCATGTGTGATTATGCACTGTCGGCTGAGGGCCAAACCACTGGGTGAATTATTGCTCTCCTTGATGCTGGGCTTTTTTAACACGAGTTGATGTGATTTCAGAAATATCACAGCCCAGGGGAGTGAAGGATGGGCCCATCTCCACAGGTCGCCCCAGCACCACGCATGCAATGGCATCCAGCTTGGGAAATCATGGCTGGAGAAGGGGGTGATGCATTTCTGGTGTGCTGGGGGTATGCCACCCCCCCGCTTTGCCTTCCCTCGCTGCTGCGCCTGCTGAGTGGAATAAAACCCTCCCGAGGAAGGTGCTGAGCAAGGAGGGCTCTGCATCCCCCCATGCCTGCAGTGCCTTCGCCATCTCGCTGGATCCCAGCTGATGGATAGCTGCAGGCAGCAAATTTGAGCAGTGTCTCAATGCCAATTTAAATAAATAAATGAGTCCAAATGCTTCTCCTTGCAGAATGGCATCTCATTCAGCCATTCAAGCATCAAATACCTCCGGGATTCTTTGGGTCTCAATTTGCAGAACTATTTCCCTTTCAAGTGCTCTTTTATTTTTCTTTTTGCTTATTTAAACCTGTTTTTCTTGTAGTGAGCAATCTTTGCAGGTGAAAGGAGGCAGGGTTTAGATGTTGGCGGAGCTTTCCTCCAGGTTTAAGAGGGATCAGTGAACTCTATTTAAAAAGGTCTTCCTCGGCTGCTGCTTCCCTGACTGAAGCTGATGGGGATGCAGAGGGATGTTCCCATGGTTTAGTTTAAGCTTGGGTCCCCTGGGCTGCTAGATCACTCGTGAAAACCCTGCGCTCACAGGGCTGAGCAGATAGATGTGCTGGTGCTGAGGGAAGTGCTCACCCACCCAGGGCCAAGCAGTAGCCCCTTAGATGGCTCATGGGAACTGGAGGGTGGGAGGAACATGCAGGTATCCAAAATACCACAGATGCCTTAAGGACAGAACAAGCTTAGGCCTGGTGAAGTTGCATCTAGCATGAGTGGAATGGGGGAAATCAACAAGCTGGGAAGGAGAGTAAGGAAGAGACATCCCCCAGCTGCATCCCCCCTGCTCTGCCCCTTTTGCTTTTCTGGGAGCTTTGAGCCATGGTGTTTGCAAAGAACTGCCTGGAGAAGCTACGCAAGGCACCTCAGAGGCCAGGAGAGCAGAACACAAATGGAAGGGAGCTGGTCTTATTTTCTTTTTATTTTCAGCCAAACACAAGAATATCAAGGGATCTGATTCATGGTGTTTGAACACCTGGGAGTGATACACAGCAGAGCCTTCTCAGAAGCACGAGATTTTCCCTGCATATAATCTAAGACAAATATCTTCCTAGCCAATCTCTAATCAAAGCCTTATGGATCAGTGAATAAATACAGGCGTCTAGTTACATTAGTAAGGCTCATCATGGTGGTGGTGGTGGTTTTATGGCTACCTCATTCCAACCTCATACTCCCTTACCATCCTCTCCTGCCTGCAGGTATCTGCTTCAATGCAGTGGCCAGGTATGATGTTTCACAGGTATTTCATAAAATCATAGAATGGTTTGGGTTGGAAGGGACCTTAAGATCGCTCAGTTCCAACCCCCTGCCATGGGCAGAGACATTTGGGAATAAGCAGCTATGTTTCAGGACAGGACATGGACACAGGCTCCAGCTCCTGCAGGATAGCTGAGAGCAGTTCTCCAAGTGTAGTTTCCTTTTGCTGGGACTTGCAGCCTCGTGCTTCTGCACCACACTCTTGCGAGGCTGTAGCAGTCTTTTGCATGGGTGTAAGGAGGAATGTGGCAAGCAGACAGTTTGCACTGGCAGTCTTTCTACGGGTGTCTGGTCTCCCTCTAGTAGCAGTCACCATGGTCAAAATTTTGCACATCAGCCAGACCATAAATAAATGGTTTGGCCTCATATTTTAGACACATTTAATGAACGTACTGCAAACTCTGCTGCATCCCTTCAGCTCCTCCATCTTCCTGCCAGCTCCCTGCAAGCCCTGGCTGCCTTCCTTCTGCTGCGGATAACAGAGTATTGACTCTATCCCTGTTGCTGATCCTTCCCAGGAGCAGCAGGTCAATGCCATAGGGAGGATACACCCCGCACAGGACCAGCCTCCCCTGGTCTTTCTCATTTCTAGCCAGCCTGCGTGCTCAGTGTAGCTGGAGCAAAGGAGAGTGAAAGAATCTCTCAGACATGCCTTGGTTAGTGAACGATGGCATTCGCTCCCTCGTGGGAACGCCACTGCTGCTGGAGTGATAAACTAGAGGTATTTGGGGATTCGAGAGGAGAGTGAGAGAGCTGGGGAATGAGCAAGATGTTGCCATATATCTCTGTGAACAGAAACAGCCAGTGCATGGGAGCTAAGTTCAGGAGACCAGGGAGCCCTGTCCTTGGCTCTGCAGAAACAGGAACACCACTGATGGGATGGTCCACACACCTTTCCTTGGATATCAGCTGTTAAAAGGGGACTGAATCCATTTTATAGTCCTCGACCTGCCAAGCCCATGCTAGCACAGTGCAGCCCACCTTGGCTGCTGGGCAAGTGCCAGCTCTCGGACCCACGTGGTGTCAGGAAGCTTTGGTCCACCTTGGGTATTGCCATGAGTTGCCAGGACCAGCAGAAAGAGCACAGTCAGTTACTTGGGTCCTCCTCTGCTTTCTGTGCCTGCACTATCCCTCTCCACCCTCCTCTCTTCAGCCCTTTCCTACCCTCAGGGTAGCAAAATCCAGCTTTGCCCACATCCCCACCCCGCCATCACGCCGTCCGCAGAGATGTGTATCTGCCTCCTCCCGCAAGCAGCCCCAGTGAGGCACCCTCTCGGCAAGGCTGAGCAGAGTTTGCTGTGTCTTGCCCATGTTTCCCAGGCCCCCTTGTACCCCTCCAGCCTGCTGTCCACCGCACAACCCCCACGGTGGGAATAGCTCCAACACCAGGCACTGCAAGCAGCTCAGCTGCACGTGAGTCCATTCGCTGGGCCCAGCTGGGGAACTGATCTGGCTGAAAACCCCCTTTTTTCCATTAATTTCTTTTTTCCCCTGTGTTATTTTTTTAATTCAAACTCAGCTCCTCAACCTGATTTCTTATGGTTCCCCCGAAAGAGCCAAAGGGCAGCCTAGGGGCAGGCAGGACAGAGATGCTGCATAGTTCAGCCCACCAGCAATAAAGCTGCGTCAGCGGTCTGAGGCGATTCAAACACCGAACTCCAGAGCTGCTTCCTTCCCCTCTTCCCCACAGACCAGGAGCAGCAACTCCCCGCAGCAGGGCTGGTGCCCAGGGAGCACAGCTGCTGCTCCCAGATAGCAGGAGCTGGCTTGGAGAGGAGATTCCTTCTCCTCCATCACTGTAGCCCTTCGAAATGTGTTTACATACCAGATGAGAATAACAAGTCAGAATTTCATTGGTGTTTGGCCAGGGAATCATTTGATTTGAAAACACTTCCATGACTTAGTGGAGGGACTGAAATGGGCATGGAGTAATTGGCAGATCAGGCTGCTTGAACAGCCCAGCTCCATAAGGCTTTCTCACCAGAGACTGTCCAACACAGTGCATCTTATCAAATCCTTTTGGTTTCAATGCCCATTGTTGTCCCAACTAAGTCTACATTCCATAGCCCACTTTTGTGCTACCTCCTGGACATGTCCCTACCCTAAATGACCTGCTTAATGTATTTTAGCGAATGTGCCTTCTAATAAGGCCATCATTACCCTGTTGTTGCTGCCTGGGGGAGTTTCTGCAGCAACACTGCTGCAACTTGTGCCTCTCAGAGCTGTTTTCCAGCATGGGGACTTCACCAGCCATGGATCAGTAGGGAGCCTGGAGCTGCTCCCTTTGCCATCCTCCTTTGAACTCATTAGTGAAGATGCCAAGACTTAACTAGATATTTAGTTCTCTGGCACTTCCTTAGGCCTCCATGCCCTAAATAGCACTCAGCAGTCATTTATCATTGCAGTCCGTGTCCTCAAGGCAGCGTGCTTTCACATGGCTGTATTTATAGCCATGCCAATTTTCTTTTCCTTTTTCTTTTTTTTTTTTGTTCAGAAATACAGAAATACTTATATTCTCTGCTGAAATTTCCTATTGCAGCTGCCACACTCCGGTGGTTCAGTAAACACCAGCCACCTCTCAAACGAAGTTTGTCACAACATATCTTTCTCTCATCTCTTGATCTCCACTTTTCTTCTGGAAACTACCCTCATTTCTTTGCTATAAGCACAAAGTCTTCTTTCCCAGTGGATACAGAGCCTGGCTAACACTTGAATCTCATATCTCTCTCCTGACCCATGTCTTGGTTTGTGCCATGTGGTACTGGCTGTCCTGAGAGCCACAAAACCAGTGGTAGGTGTGGGAAAAGCTGTGACTAAAGGTTCGGTGTGGCAGCATGCCTCCAGCTCCCCTGCATGGGGGGTCCTGCTAAGTCATCCCCTCCTTCACCCACAGTGGGTTTGGCAAACAGCTTGTGGAGCCGTCCCTTTCCCCATAAATCACAGCCCTGCTCCAGTGCCCTGGTTCAAGAAATCAGTCTAATTAGAGGAGAGTGAAATGCTTCTCCTGCTTGGAGAGCCGCAGGTCCCCAGCCTACTTAAAACTCCACATAAGACCATTAGCACGACAACGTGTCTCCCCAGAACTACACATTTGCTCGCACGCTTGGCAGGCGGCCGAACAGATGTAGCCAGGCTGCCTGGAGGTGCCAAGCATAACAATTAACAGCCGCTTTGTGGTGGGGTTGGCAACGGCAGCAGAATCACAGGCATATTCGGCTGCCCACCTTGCTTCTAGGCACAGCATAGTCCTCTTGCACTCCTCCAGGGCCACTGCCAGGGGTTAAGGAGACAACAATGATGGCTGCAGGACCTTGATGACTTAAAGTCACAAGGTGAAGGGCACCAGCTGATACACATCCCAGCTAAATCACTGAATATGGTACCTTATTTCTGTCAAGGTGCTGTATGCGTTTGAGTATTTTCGTGCTGACTCAAGCTGCAGTTCTGCAAACATGGAGTAACTTTATCCAGGTGAACAGCCTTGTGGAGTTTGTGAAGGATGCTGCTATGATCCTCACTGCAGCGGCAGGCACAAGATGCTTTAATAGGTCTTAATTACTTCCTTGCTATCCAAAATTCTTAAATTTGCCACAAAAGGCAGATAGAAATAAAAATGTACCATTTTTGGAGCTCAGATACTTGCAGCCATGAATAATCCGCTCACACACTCATTTACTAATAGATACACTTCTCTAATTTCTTTCCCCTTCCAGACATTTGCAATAGCTCTTTTCATTCCCATCACACCTTTAGCGAGCAGAAGTCGTTCTGTGTTTTGTTGCTCTTATCTCTCCTCTGAAAGCTTTTATTGACTGCATGTTGGTTTTGTCTCCTCACCTTTTCCATTTCCCATCTAGCCTTTTTTTTGTGTGTGTGCTGTTGTTGTTTCAAGGCTTCAGATCTCAGAGAAGTCCCTTGTGGACCTGTTTTGGATATTTCTCACGGCAGCAGCTGAGAAGAGCTGGAAGAGGTAATGACAGGAGCAATAAGGAAAGCAGAATTGGTTCCAGAATGTATTAGGATTAGAGGGGGGAGTTCAGTAAATTATTGAACTACCTGGATGAAGAATTCATATCCAAAAGCTATTTTGCCTTAGTGCCTGACTCATATTTACATTTAAGAGTTTTGGGGACGAGCTCTGAAGCTCACAGAAAACATAGAAGAAATATGCTTATCTGCATATTTCTTGCTTCAAACAGAGGGAAGAGCCTCTTCCCTTTTCATACAGTATGTGGCTACATTTGAAAAATGCTATGGGTCATGGGAGGGCTGGCTGGGGCCAGCCTCCAGGCTGAAATGATGAGCAGTGCCGGGCAAGCCCATTCAGAGATGAGTTTTCATTTCTACCCTCACACCTGCGTGCAGCAGGCACCCACACAGCAAACCTTAAACCAAGGCTAAAGTAGGCGACCTGGCCAGTTTGCTTCGCTTTTCCTAAAGCTAGGCACAGAGGCATCCCTTTGCTGATGCAGGAGGCTGGTGCCCCTTGCACAGGGATTGCACAGTGGGTCTGGGGCAGACATTTGCTTGAGACAAAGGCACCCAGGCTCTTCCCCTCCTCGTATGGTGCCCATCTGCATGATGGCAATGTGAAATAACCCTCTCCTGGGCCATGGGATGGGGACCTTGCCCAGCTGCCTCAGAGGTGATGGATGCACCAGGGTTTGGGATATTTTGCTGAGCAGGTTTGCAGCCAGGACAGGGGTCGAGCAGCTCAGGCACCCATGAGGGCAGAGGAGCCTGCAGTGCACAGGCAAACCAGAGGCTACCTGTTCTGCTTCAACTGCCAGCTGCTGTTGGCTGGAGCAAGGGACTTTCCAAATTGCTGATGCATGAAACCACTAACAGCTCGGCTTTGATCCTGAAGTTTGAAAGGAGTCCTTATTTTCCAAAGCAACCACTCTCATCAGAGGTCAGAGGCGGCCGTGTTTGCCTATCTTCGCTTCGGTTTGGGAGCCCTGTGCTGTGTGTTCGGAAATGCCCAACTACCTCTAGGAAGCTCAGTTTTGGATGAGTGGGCTTGTGGCTGTCTTTGGAAACAAACCTCAGTGGCTTCCTGAGATGTTTTGGTGGCTGTTGGCCTGCTTAGTTGGCCAGAAGAGCTTTGTGCAAAAGTATTTCTGTAGCTTCTATGCAGGGAAGTGTAAGGTTGGCCACCCTTACATACCCTCTGGCTCTTCAAGCCTTGCTTTTCCTTGCTATGAGTACTTTGGACATCAAGGCATCGGGTTTGTTGAGGACTTTGCTCTGCTGAAAGGGACTGGTGTTGCTCCCTACTGTCACTTGTTTTTTGCAAGGCAGAGAAAAGCACTTTGCCCAGCTCAGGCAAAGCCAGCAGAAGAAATGCAGAGCTTCTAGGTCAGGCTGTTCTTAGCAGATGAGGCAAAGAGACAAAACAGGTTAGGAGACTCTATAAACACCTAGCAGAGAGAGGGCCAATGCCCAAGCATTGCACAGCCTGAAAGATCGAGTCCTCTCTCACACACTTTGGAGACACCTTCTCTGACCTGCCTCCTGCTGTGTCCAGGTCCCTTCTCACACGCTGCTGTTTGCAGCCCAGCAAGCCCGTGGTTAAGCTATTACTTGTTTCAGGGAAGTAGAGAGGGGAAGATTCACCTCCAAGCAAGAAGCTGTAATGCTGCATCCATCCTATCTGCCCTGGCTCTCCGGAGCATTCCCAGGCTTTTTTCTTTCCATGCTCCAGTGGAGTCTAATCCTGCATGCAGAAAATTCCTCATGCTTTTTGCTCTTATTCCTCCAGGGTATCTGTTTTCTCTTCCATTCTGTCTGGCTGTTCAACAGCCTGAACTCAGTTACTCTAATCCCTCCATCTTCAGTGATGTTCTCAGCTCCACATAATAAATATTAACAGCTTACATGTATCTTGGGGTTCTTATGCAAGGACTCCAAATAGCTTTATGGTTCATATGCACACGGGGCTCACTTTATTCGCCAGCAAAATACAGCCACCGATGAGACAGCAGTTGTTTAGCAACCTACAGCGACAACACACAATAGTTAAGACGGGAAGTGAAGATAAATATCATATCCATTTGAAACTCCAGGAGGGGATTGGAGTTGGCAGAATAAAAGTACTCGTGCTGAATTTTAGCCAGAATACTCCAAAATAGCATTCCTTTGCTTACAGAAAGAGCAATAGGATTTAAAATACCTAACCCATCCCTGGTGGTTTATTTGCAACTCACAGTAACAGCACTGACATTTTAGGATGCCAGCAATGCTCTTAACCAAAGAAATGCAATTCACTTGAGTAATGAACTATACAGGATTACTCTAAAGCCCTTCCTCAGAATTTTTAGGAAAGGAAAAAACAGACTATTATACATAAATACCTATTAGCCATCAAATAAAAAAATATTTATATATTTTAGGCAGCACCTTTCAACTATTGCTATCTCTCCACCCTGCAACAACAGGAGGCCAACTATGGCATTTTTTTCAATGGTGCCACAAACTCTTGTATCTCCTAACATTCTCCAAACCTTAACGTGGAAGGGAAAAAAAGAAAAGGAGAGGAGGGAGGACACATTCCTTTCTCTTCAGAGCACAACAGCTGAGGGAGCAGAAACTCTGGTCAAGGATGCTGCATTTCCCTCGCATGGTCCAGGGAGCATTGGTGGCACAGAGCGGCACTCGCTCACCATGTGCCTCTTCCCTATTGGAAAGGCCAGGTGAGCCAAAAGCAACCAAGTGTTAATTAAGAGGTGAATGAATGGGAACAAACCAGCCCATTTTAGCTTTCCATATTGTGGTTGTACTGCTGCCACTCCAAGCAGAGATTTAGCTTGAGCACGTCCCTGTAATTTTTCATCAGCTTTCTTTTCAGCTATTTACGTATATATTATCTGGACAATGAAAATAACTTCGAGCAATCAATTATCTGACATACAAGGGCATGTATTGATAGGACAGAGGCTAATGGCTTTAAACTGGAAGAGGGCAGATTTAAATTAGATATAAGGAAGAAATTCTTCCCTGTGAGGGTGGTGAGGCGCTGGCACAGAGAAGCTGTGGCTGCCCCATCCCTGGCAGTGTTCAAGGCCAGGTTGGACACAGGGGCTTGGAGCAACCTGCTCTAGTGGAAGGTGTCCCTGCCCACGGCAGGGGGTTAGAACTGGGTGAGCTTTAAGGTCCCTTTCAACCCAAACCATTCTGAATCTGTGCTAGTTTCAGCTGATGCCTTAGCTGCTGAAGAAAACCCAAGCCCTGCATGACTTGCCCACAGACCATGTGCCAGAGCTGAGCACTAACTGCTGGCCATCACCCTGCCTGGCTCTCCTTCCGCTATTTAAAGATTTTGTTATAAATGGGTGTGCTGCTTGGCTAATGGAGAGCTTAAAATAAAAACGTGCCCAGTGATCCCTCAGCAGCAGAGATGACCTCAGTTTTAGGTGGCATCGAAGGGCACCCCATGGCTGCAGATCCCCATACCCTAAGACACCCTATGATTTTCCAGGTCTCCCTCTGATGGCTCGTTTCTACCCCAGACTGGGGTGGACATGACCCTGCCAAGCTTTTGTTGGAAACCATGCTTTTCCAGTGCTGCAGAGGCCCCCGCTGCTTGTCCTGTGACCACAAGATGTATGGGTGGCAGAAGGTACAGACAGCTGCCAGTATCTCACCAACACCCACTGAGCCGCCTCCACCAGCACTGGGTGCTCCCCACTGGACTGCTGGAAAGGTCTCTCAAGGGAGAAGCAGGGAGGGACAGAACATCAGGGATGGGAGGGATGATGGGGTGCCTCCTTGTCTCTCGCCTGGGCACCTCTACCTGGTGGGGTGATAACAGGAGCAAAAGCACAAGCCAGGAGAAGGCTTTTGAGGATGGCTTAGGATAGAGATACAGCTTCAGCTCCAGAGCAATGCAAGCCCCACTTCCACACTGAAATCAGCCCTGACATAGCCTCCTCTTTTGGTCAGCTCTTTCTGGAGATCTCGGGGTCAGCAGGGACTCTACAAAGCCTGTTCCAGTCTTTGCTGGGTTTTGTCCACACCCCTGGCGTGCAGTGAGGTGCACATGGCTTCGGTCCTCCCCAAGAGGACATCTCAAGTCTTTGCATCATATTCGTTCCTGCCAAATCTTCAGCACACTGCTTCAGCTTGGCTACCCATTCATGTTTCTGCCTGTGCATGAGCATGAGGATTGGTACCTTCTCCCTGCCTGTGTCACCAGCCACAGACTGAGCACCTCTAACAACCCTCAGCCAGCACCTGAAGCTGGGGGGCTTGTGGAGCATCCCCACCGTTCCTGTTCCAGGGACATGGCTTCTCATTTCTAACCTTGTCTTACATGGGGATAGCTCTTGAAAAATAAGATTAGTTGCCTTTACGGCAGACTTACTCTGCATATCCAGATCTTAATTTGCCAGGTCCTCTCCAGCAGTCTCATGGTGCAGAGCTGCACTGTTTTGCTCTCTTTCTGCCTAGGACCTTATGTTTCGAGTGGTTTTGAATTTCACCACACTGCAAAAAAGCCTTTGCTCTTGTTTCTCCAGATCACTCTGGTTCTGTCCTCTCCCATCCACTCCTTTATTTTAAAGAGGCAGGGGAGAGGAGGTTTTTCCACTGTTGTTACAGCCTGCATCTTCCCATTGCTCCCTAAGGACAGTCTTTAATACCAACATTCGCTTATGAGCCTCCTTCCCTCATACACAACATTCACTTTGTTTCTTTGACCTGGACTCCTAAACCACAGCTTGCATTGCATGTATGGAAAACCTATTTTCCATGTCTTTTTTTCCAGTGACTGTAGAGATACAGCTTAGCATGATCCACCCGCTCCTACCCACTTTATTTTTTTGTAGTTCATAAACTGGTAATTATGCCAAAGAAGTTTGTTTTGAGTGTTCTGCTTTATATAAGTGCATTTGGCAATTCTTAAACTTTTATCTGGAGCATCCACAGGCTGGAATATTTCCCATTGGAACTCTTCTCGGTATAAGTTAGCAAATACCATAGATAAATGGGATAGGGGAATAAGCAAGAATGACTTGTTTATACAGCTATTGAAATCTGTGCCAGGTTAGGGAACACAGAATAGGATTAAATCGCTTCAACTCCATTTCAGTCCATACCAGGCTCACACCATCCTATTAAATAGCCACACAACAAGCTGGAGGAGAGGATAGGTCAAACAACATTTCAGAGTGGTCCTGGACATCAAGGCCAGGCTGAGCTCAGGTACCTGAATTCCCTGCTCCTCACAGGGCAGAGGACATGGGTGAGGGTCTGCCAACCCCTGCCTTGGTCAGCCTTGGGAACAAGGCACCAAACTTCACACAACTCTGCTGCTCTGCACCCCATGGTGCCGCTTCCCTTGCAGAGTTGGAAGGGTCTCAATGGTAGGTGCCTGTGCTGGCATGTTCAGCACACTCAGCCTTCCTGGGAACTACAAGAGGGCAGGGAAACATGAGCCTCTGCCAGCAGCCCAAGAGCCCCACACAATTCACAGGAAACCCCACCGGGTTTTCCTGTGCCAGAGGGAGGTGGAGGGGCAGTGGCAGAGCCACCCCTCTACCTGCAAGGGATCTCTGTTGTGCCTTCTGAGGAAGCAAGCCTTTCTCACTGCTCTGATCCTGCCCACATACTTCTCAGTGAACTCAGATCTTGCCTCGGGGCACTCAGTGCTGTTTGATTTATCCAAAGGGATAAATCTCCATGTGCTCCCTTCTAAGCTGGCACACCAGAAGCACCTTGAACCTGCACGCACAAGTGCTTTGCTACACACTGGCCTCGAAGTAGCATCCTCTGCTACTTCATCCTCATCCCTTCTCCTCCCCAAGGCAACCAGCTTGGAAGCAAAAATATTCCAGGCAGGAACCCAGGCCGCTTCCTTCACTTGCCTTTGCTGCAGTAATCCTTCTAGCCCTCTCTTGGTCTGCCTGGTCCCTTATCACAACTCCCCGCGGAGGCACCGGGCGCTGCGGCCTCCCAGTGTTTGCTGGGGAAAGTCTCCTTCCCTTGGGAGCCAGCTAGGCAGCCGGAGGGGAAGGCTGCAGCGAGAAGAGGCTCCCGGAAGCCTGAACTGAAGAGGAAGATCCTTCAGCTAGCCCAGGCCTCGGCCGACCCGATGCGAAGCCAGCAGACGAAGAGGACCCCTCCTATCCTCGCTGCCCAGTTTAGGCTGCACGTCTGCACCTTCGAGGCAGCCGCATCATTACATAGTTTTCATTCTATCCACCCCTAACTTCTTGCTGTGCTCTACCAGAAGCCTGCACAGCTAAACTGTTAAAAACTCCACCTGTCCCCTGCAACTTTCCAGATGGCCTAGATCAAGGGAAACGTGCATTTCACCTACAAAAACCCAATAATCTGACTGCATAGTTTAACTCCAAGCCATAATCCAGTGCCGAAGCTCAGCAAATAAGTAAACATGGGACAAAGACTTTACCCTTTAAATCACCTGCAGGGGCTC
This sequence comes from Nestor notabilis, assembly GCF_000696875.1. Taxonomy (NCBI): domain Eukaryota; kingdom Metazoa; phylum Chordata; class Aves; order Psittaciformes; family Psittacidae; genus Nestor; species Nestor notabilis. The sequence continues at coordinate 21,961 of NW_009914022.1, forward strand.
AGGTCACGTCTGCAATAAAAGCTTGCCTTGTGCGAGGTACAAGCCCCTGTTCTGGAGGAGCAGAGGGTTTCACCAGGAAGAGCTGTCACACCCACACACAACTCTGTAAGGAAGAGAGCAAGCCACAGAGGTGCCAACGAGTGTAGCTATAAGTTATTTATTCTGCAAAATAGAGGTATCTTCTATGGAGTTGAACACTGGAATCACAGCATTATGAATCGAGTTGTGGAAACATTATGACAGCTCACACACACGCAGGCACACACATGCACACCTACACACGCACGCACACAGCCTTTGTACAGGCCTCTACTCTTGCATTATCCAGAGGAAGCCCTCTCTGCACCTTTATTTGCATTCAAGACCCCTTTCCCTATTCACAGGGCTCCTGAGGGAATGAGGTTGGTCAGGATTGGGTACCTGGCACAGGCAACACGTGTGGAGAGCGCTGCACGTGCTCCCCAGCCCAGTGTTCAGCATATCCTGGATAGGAGTTAACTCTCAGCAGAACACAGCCCTCAGTGGAGCGCTCCCAGTCTTGCCTCAGTCTTTGCTTGCACAGCTGAGCGCAGGGTGGCTGAAGGAGGCAGATTTCCACCTTAGGACACAGTCAGTGCTCCCTGCTCGCCATGGTCCATGTTCCAAAGCCGGTAAAACTCTGCAAAATCCACATAGGGCTCCACACGCCCATCTTCATCTGGCTGGAGGGAGTGGGTAGGCCGGGAGCGGAAGAGACCCCCATCTGAACTTGAGCTGCTACTCTGCGTGTGAGTATTAGTTGACTGGAGAGTCACAGTTGGGCTTTGGCTATGGAGAGAGAGAGAGAGAACACAAGCATCTTTATTTTCTCCATCTAATGCTTTGGACAAGAAAAGAATGAGAACAAGTGCCAACTTCTTCACAGATCAAACTATCCTTAGCAAACTGCAACTTTTTAGCTGTCTCTTGCTCTATCAGAGCACTAGGAGCGTTGAGAACTGCTTGGAATAGATAAACACCAAAAAACATCCAATTCACATTTAAGTGGAAGGCCTTAAGTACAACCAGGCATCCAGGGAACAGAGGACAGGCAGCAGGAAAAATAACTGGAGGGAAGAAGGGGGAAAGAGGCATGCACTCTGCTGGCCTCCCCATACCCATACAGTGTGAGCTTTACGGGAAGAGTCTGGCAGCAAGAAAAGCTATTCTTGCGTGACCTGTGTTGCAGCCAAAGCAGCTCTGGTGCGTCAGCCTCATTGTTTCTGGAGCTACCAGAACACAATAACCAGAGGGCTTCTTCACTTTGCAGCATGTACACACACCACTCTGTGCCAAAGGCTGAACCTAAACCACAACTGCTAACTAGCAAGATTCTGCAAAGTGGACCCAAACAGAATCCAGTTCTAACCTTTATCCTTTTTATCTACCCTGGCCTCTGCCTGTGAGCAAGCCAACTTGTGCAGTGCAGCCTCTCCAGCAGCCTTACAGTTGACCTGCATAGCCCCTCTTCCTTATTAAAATGGAGGGCACCCACACTCTCTCCATGCAGAGCATCCAGCACAGCACGCAAGATCCATGGAGAAGGGCTGCTTGCTGTCAGAGTGCCCTCCACGAACAGCAGAAAATGATGCTCCCAAGGCATGCTGCCAGAGCTGGCTTCAGAGCTGCTCGCTTTACTCATTCCCACTCCTCACACAACTGCTTTCCAGCTAACACGTTCTGCTGGCTGTCAATACTGCAGCCAGGAGGGCCACCCTCCAGATAAGGGTATGATTGACAGGTAACTGACAGGTCTCTCTGCTTTTCAACCACTTTACATGGTGTGAGGTACTGGGAAAAACTGCAGGTAGCAAAAGAGAAAGACTTTTACTTAGTGAGGGTGGGGGTCGCTTCATCCAGCGTTGAGCTGCTGTGGGCACCATTCACCATCTGGCCTTGGGAAGGCATGACAAGAGACAGTGTGACACTTGTCTTGCTTGTGCTTTGGGAGCTGGAATATGGCACAGAGACTGGGTAGACACGGCCTCCTAAGAAGAGAGAAAGAGTTATAAAATGAGGTTGAGATATGAACAACTGGGGATTCAAATGGCAAAGAAAAGCCAAAGAACCCAAGAATTTATATTAAGCTGCCTTTCTTAGATGCTGTACTGTATTCTGTCAAATTGTCACCGACTAGGTCTCAGAAGCCAATAATCCCTTTAGTAAGAAAATTCCTTATACACAGAGTATCTCCTCTCCTGATGTTAGGTTAGTGCTGGATCGATCAAAAGACCCTATCTTCTACCCTCCATTTTGCTCCATTCTCTCCCCAACATACCTTGCGTTGGTGTCAGTGTGGGCTGGCTCATCTCACCCAGGGGGTACCCAAAATTCCTCACAAGCAGCGTCATGTCTTCATGCCGGGGACAGAACTTGGACCGTTCCCCACCACTGGCAAAAGTGTCACAGTGGATCCTCTTAACCCGGTCCACTACTGCTTGTGCCACAGCATCCAGTGATGTCTGCTTGGCAAACTCTGTGGCTATCATGGCTGCAATCTCCTGAGCACAGAAGATTAAAAAAAAAAACAAAAAAAAACAAAAAAAAACAAAAAAAAAAAAAAAAACAAACCAAAACCAAGAGGAAGGATGTTTAAGATATTTTGCAGGAAACCTTTTCCTGCCAGCTTATCTAAGAGTTTTTATGGCAACTCATATGACTGAGATGCTTCCCAATCTCTCCTGCTGGTATGCGCCCTTGTGCCTTGAATCATCCCATTCCCTTTAAGGACCACTCCTATGGGACAGGCAGCTGCCCAGAAGAAATGGCTTGGCAAAGCAGCTCCATATTATTACAGACTGGAACGGGATGGCACACAGGTGTTCAACCTGGCCAGCACTCACAGGGCAGATGAGGAGCAAGGTGTGTACAAGAGCAGCTGACACCACTGGAGCAAGTCCAGAGCCAAGGGAATGTTTCCCAGGCTCACCTGGTTGGCCTGCCCAGGCCCATGAGCTGCCTCCAGTGCCTTGTAGAGCCCTTCAGACATGAGCACCAAGAAGCCAGTCACTCCATCCAGCGAATGCCCTCCATGGATTTCAGGCTCTGCTATGATGGGCTTTGATTTAGCAGCACTGGAAAGAGACGGTGTTATTTAGTATTTAATGGTAACATAGTAGGTAAGAATGGAGGGGTCACGAAGAAAAGTAAGGCTTGAAACCTCAAAGTTCAGTTTTTCTGACCTGAGCAGTTCAATATCAGTATAGCCATATTTGACTTTGTAATCTCCAATTCGCCGAGTGCTTTCCTGTCCACGAATAGTTCCCACTTGCTTTATTTTTCCTGCATCCAAGCCTGCCAGATTGAAAACAAAAAAGGTTTAATTGACTTTGGGAAACCTGCAGGACTTCCTCTGCTTACACTGTCAGGAATGCGAAAAGAAATATCCACAGCTAGAGTGACTTGTAAGACAAAATGAGATGCCAAAGAATCATCAGGAGCCCAACACGGAGAAAAGGAAGAGCAGTTTGCTGTGTTCCAAGGGACACCTTTTCATCAATTGTTATCTGGGAAGGCGAGAGAAAGAGAGAGATGCACACAGCCCAATATGCACACTCTGAATGCAAGGGTTGGCCCTGAGGCAAGGCCCACATCCTGGTCCAAAGCCACCGGTAGCAGCTGGCCTCGGTGCACAGGCATTCACTGAAAAGGCAGGGGAACATCTGCTCCTGTCAGCTCTGGACTGTGCAATGGAAGGAGAAGGTAGGAAGGAGAAAAACATATGTGAAGGATTCTGCTTTTACTTCTGCCTCTTATTGATCCCTGCTCCTAAATTCTGCATTACAATTTCCCTCATACACTAGACTGCAGAGGGAGAAAAGGAGAACTATCTACAAGAGGCACTGAATTCTCTCAAGTGCTCAAACTGATGAGGGCTACTCCTAAAATAAAGACAACTACCAGACAAGTATTTATTTAAATAAATTTAAGGGGATATACTTCTGGCAGGGGCAAGGAAGGAATCCCATCTCAAAGAAGGTTCTAACAGGGACCATCTGGATGTGGCTACTATTTGAGGCAGGACTCAGAGCAGATGAGCCACTTACCTGGTCTGTTCTGGCAATTCCCCTTCCCTGGTTACACCTAGAGCTAACAGGCAAAAATGTTATTTTGAGGTTTTATCTAGGGATGACTGCCCTCAGTACAAGGTGAAGGCAGGGGTCCAACTGAAACTCTCCCTCTGAGTCAAACCAAGCCTCACTGCACAGATGGCTCCACACCTACCCCAGCAGTAAGACACAACTCTGCCATCTGCTGCAGACCAAAGCTGACTCACCAACATGGCCTGGCTCATTTGCCAGCTCCTAGCAGGGGCATATATGCTATCGACAGACACAAACACAGGGAGGCTTTCAGCTTGCCAGAGAGGTTGTGTCTAAATCACAGCAGCACTGCTGGAGCACTAAACAAGCTGCGATGTGCTGGGTGAAGAACCACAAAGGCATAAGACCTCCTCCTCCCTTCCCCCAGGAGAGATGTGACACAGGCACCATCATGACAAACACTATCTCCACTACCTCTTATCACTGCAGTTCAACCTAACCCTACAACAACCTGCTTTGGGCCCCCAAAACAGCCTGTACTCACTGGCTTGTTCCACAGGCTCTCCCTTCTGCTGGGACTGCCAGCAGGAGAGCCACTGCTGTGCCAGGTTCAAGTCAGTGATTCTACCAGACCCCTGTTCTGCTACAGACTGTAGCCAAATTCTGCATTTTTGGCAGTAGAAAGACAGTCAAAAGGTCTCTTTTCCTAGAGTCTTGTATTCAGTCTTCTCTTTCATGGCACATAACCCTACTGTAAGAATATAAGTAAAAGAGGAAATGAAAGAGAAATAGAACAAAGTAAGACCCAGCAGCAGAAAATTACCGCATCAACAGCCTCACCACATAAGAATGTATTTACCAGATGAACCTAATGAAGAAAGCAAAGTTCTTCTTTAAGAACTTTTCTGTACCTTTAAGATCTACTTAAAGGTACAGAACTTTCTCAAGAAGAATTTGGTACTAGCAATCACACAGGTGTTCTGGGCTAGTTCTAGACTAAGAAAGAAAGCATGTCAAATGCTACAAAGGAAAAGGAAAATTGCCTAAAGCAAAATGTCAGCATTAAGAGTTCAATAGTTACTGACGTGAGAGCAGTAAATGCCAGTGCTTGGCCTGCCTCTGTCTGAAGTGTAGCTCCCTTTTTTACAGCAGCTTGTACAAAGACATATTGAAACACATCATCCTGAGGGTGCGGCATCACACAGAACTTAACCCAGCATAACTGTGGTTTGCTTCCAAAGAAACAGTCAGATACTGTCCATCCCACTTCTGCCCTCCAGCTGTGTGCTTCCACTCCTGCCTTCCCATTGACTCCAGCAATCACACAGCTGGAGGGCAAATCAATGGCAGTTTGGCAGTCAGACTCAAAACTAACACTTGGGGGAAAAAAAAAAAAGCAGTTTTCTGCTGGTTCAGTGAGCTGAACTTACTCTGTAGCCTCACAATAACCAGATATGCAGAAAGAGAAGGTACTGAACTTGTCAACTGGAAACACAGTAAGCTTCTTTTTGTGGTCATTTATTGTTTCCAGTGGCTTGAATCATTCCTGGTTCCCCAGATAAACAGAGGGATGTGATGTTCTCAGATCAGAACAAGAAACCCAACACTCACCCAGCTGGGAGAAGCGAAAAAGTTCATCCTCATTCTCTGTCGTATGGTCCACGTTGAGCTGAGTCACCTGCAACCCATCCACCGTGGACTTGCATAGCAGTGCCCGATTGGTACCTGCAGTGGGAGCAGTGAGATGAGACACCAGATAGCTCTGCCATTAAGACTGAGAACATATCCACATGGAAAAGGAACGGGAGAAGGGAATAATGGCAGAAAAAGAAGAAAAGAAAAAAAAAAAAAAAGAGAAAGGCTCATGTACCTTCTCATCATTATCTTCAAAAAGTAGCCTTGCTAGCAGCATAGTAAGCCTGCTAGGCAGCTCTTCAATCAGGCCTGAGCCAGTACCTCACAAGAAAGCCCTCAACTTCTCAGTGAACCTGCACTACTGCCTCTCAACCCATTTTCCCCTCCATTCTCTGGTCATAACACATTGCATCAGCCAACATCTGTAGAGATAAAGAGCCAGGCTGATTTCAAATGCTCCTGTAAGTAACAAGCGTATCACCTCTTGGCCACAGAGCGAAGAAACTGTCCCCCACATTCAAATTTTCACTTCCCAGAATCACAGCCACCCTCAGAAACACCTAGACTGAGCTGCTGACAAAAACCAACTCACCCACATTGGCAATATAGAGCTTGTTGTTAAGAACAACAGCCACAATAGCCATGGCTCCTCCAGAGATCTCCTGCTCTACAACCTTCAGTCTCTCCACAATCTTCTGGTACTGAGGAGGCAGCTGGTGGTGAGGGATGCCCTGGAAGCCAAAATGAGGGAAACGCTGAAACACACAGTCCACAGTACAGAAACCACATCTGGAATCAAAATTCTGTAGGGAGGGGACTTGTCTTGGCATATCTTAGCCTCATGCCAAGCCTATGCAAGACCTAAAATTATTTGTTCAATCCTATCAAATGACATGCCTTCAACAGGTTCAGGAAACAACGGCCCTGTTCACCTGAAGAACAGGATCCACATCTGCCCAGATGCCATGCAAATTTGAGGCCTTGCCTCTCATCTGTGTCATATGGCTTTGTCCTGGAAGAGCCATACATACAGGCTAAACTCCTCTCCATGATACATTCAATTCCTTACTAAAATAACCAATGACGGGTCTTAGTAGTGCCAGCATGAACAGTGGGAACTCTGGAAAATGGACCAAGGTGTTTGCTTCACTTCATGCAAGCTCCCAAAAGACAGACTCAGAGAAATAATTTCAGTTACAGCCTCCCTTGGACCAGAATAACAAATGCCCATACCTCATCCAGCAGTCTGGATGGTGGGACCTCCAGCAATCTCTGTTCTTAAGGCTACATACCTCTGGTAGCTGGGACTGCAGGCTGGCCTTCTCTGCCAAGGCATCATCAATGGACTCCAGGAAACTTCTTTCCACCACGTCAAAAGCCTAAAAAAAGGCCATAAAGAGAAACAAAGCTTTTATCCAATGCCTACAGACCTTTAAGGCTGCCCATTCCCACCTCCTTAAGACTGGCTCATGAGGGTGGATGATCACTGTACATTCGAGGATCACTGCATCAACATTGAAATACAATTATTTCAGCGCAACTAGTTAACAGCTTGTAAAAACAATCTGCAACAACTCAAAACAGGAGACAAAAACACTGAAAACACGTTCACAGCAATGTCAGAGACCTACCCAATTTTGTGTGTTGATTGTAAGAACTTGCCTATCACTCAAGAAAACACACTCACAAATCCATCTCCCTACACATTAACTTTCCCCTTTTACCCACTGTCATCTCCTTGGCAGGCTGACTTGTTCCTACATGTCCAGTGCAGACTAGCTGCAGCTTTCTGGAGAGCTCTCAGCAGTGTGCTGAGAGAGCCAGAGGGACAGATGGATATGAGGTGGGAGTGAAACAAAGCCCCACAGCTGCTCAGGATGAGTGCAATTGCAACTCTTGGCAGATGTTTCCAACCCCCACAGAAACCAGATGCTGCTCTCTTGGTGGCAGAAAGAGGAGGTGGTTAGTGTGAGAAGCAGGAGCTGTTCCCAGCCAAAGCTTCTTTACCTGCAGCAGAACTCGACGCACATCAGCATCACTATGATCTGCATGTAGCTGGCCCAGCAGCAGCTCTGCAGAGAGCCTCTGTCCCACAAAGTTGGTGACTCGGTTACCATCGTAGCCGTTGAAGACACCATAGAGGTAGCAGTTGTTCTCGCTCCTGTCAAAGAGGACAAAAGCAAAGAGGTCACAGATGTCTGTGAAACACAGTAACAAGTTCCTCCAGACACCTCCTGCATGCTCAGGCCCCACCCTGGTCTTCCAAGTCCTGTGTGACAAACTAAATACTGCTTTCACCTGCCGTGGTGTTGGCAGGAGCTTGTGTCCCAGGTGCAACCCACTTACCTGAATTTTAACCAGTTGTCTTCCAAGGGGTGACCCTCTGTCCCCTTGCCATCTGCACTGTAGGAACGGTTTGGAGCTGAGCCAACCCCAGAGAGATGGCAGGATGGTAAATCATCTGTCCAACTGGGCTGCTGTTCCTGGGAGACAGAAAGAGCCAAGAGAATATATAAACCCCAAGCAGCCCAAAGTGCGAATCCTGGTCCAGTACAGGTTACAAATCCAGCCCCACCCTCTTCTCAACCCTTCCCCCTTTGATAACTGGGCAGCACACCACTCCAGCCAGCAACCTGGTATTCCCTGCTGCAAAACTGTATTACTTACCACTTCCTTTCCCTCTGACGTTGAGCTCTTGCTAACAAAAAATGAGAAGTGAGATTTGCACCTGAGTTTCACACTCCATACAGCACAGCACTATACTCAGCTATATATTTGGTGCACCAGACCTTCACACATTCATGGCAAGTACCCTGCTAGAGTGCACTCTCCCAGGACAAGGGGACTGGGGCCCTGCTGCTGGCAGACATCCCTGGGACCACCATCTCCTTGGCGTACACTGCCAGGTCAAACATACGCGTCGCTGGCTGCCGCCTTCCACAGCAGAGCACCCCCAACCCCGCAGCACAGGCACGGCCCCACAGCGCTGCACAGCGGCGGCCCAGCCCAGGCTGGTGATCAACTACCACGCAGGGCCCCCCCGCAAGCTGGAACCCCCTGCCCTCAGGCCGCACAGGGGTCTTGAAGGCAGCAGCCCGCCTCCCCACTAAGATGGGACGCTCCCCACCCTCGCCCCCTTTCCCACACGGCACCGCAGGGGGCAGACGAGAGGGAGGCCCGAGTACCCCCTCGCACCCACCTGGGGGGGTGCGTGTGCATGGAGGGGGGAAAGGTGCCACTCACACTCTGCAGCAGGCTCCTCCTCTGCGCCGCCATCTTGGAGC
>NW_009914023.1:0-53994 GCF_000696875.1 Nestor notabilis
AATTATAGTATTAAAAATAATAGTATATTTCTAAAAGATAAGCTTGCATAATAGATTTAATAGAAAATACATATAGGCCACATTTTAATGACTGAAACAAAATATTTTCTCTTGGAAATTATGTCCACTAAAAGCTACCAACAAACATTAAACACTACTAAATCACACAAATGCATACACAAATTGGTAACCAATCATGAGAAGAGCCATTTGTCAATGCAACAAATATATGTCATAAATGTCATTCAAGTTTAAAAACCTTCATTTTATAAAAGTATATGCTCTGGTTTTTGCCTAGATACTTTTGTAAACATACTCTATGTAGTATCGATGGGATGTATAGTATACTCACTGTAATTTCGAAGGAAGTCATTTTACTGGAGATGAAATACACGATTTTAAGAACTTTACAAATACTGTAAAATTTCATACAGTTTAAACTTGTCACAATGAATTTCTATAACAGCTTGATGTGCGCTAGAATTTTTATTATAAATTGAGTGATGGGTACATGAGAGGGATTATAACAGTCTACAGTTCTTTCCAATATCTGACTAAAAATTAAAGTAAAATGAAATGCAGGGCTAGCATACACTGATAATGAAGAAAATAAATCTTTGAAGAATTACAATGCGGTAGCTGTTTTTTTAACTAACAACTTTTTGGCTTTGGGGGTTTTTTGGTAACTAACATTCATACCATAAGAAGAATATCCATGGAAAATACAGAATACACCTGTTCATGTTTTTCTAAACTGTACTCCAGGAATAGTATTGCATAAATGGGTTTCCCATTAGCCTTTGCAAAATGTACCACACCTTTCAAAATCTGGGACTTCATGAAAACTGACTTTTCATGCTACCTACAAACACACAGTTCAGTGGAGAAGCATGTCATCAGTGGCTATTATTTTCTATATTTCTATATTAAGTTTGAAATTAGAATATTTCTCTACCAGAGCTGGTAATTCTCTGTCCTGGCAAGAATCTTGTCTAAACAGTGAAAGAATCAAGATCATAGGAACAGAGGCTGCCTCTCCTTTTGTCTTCTTTGGTACAAGGAAAACAGTTGCGGCAGAGGAACTTCATTGGTGATACCTTTTCAGACATGAAGAGTTGGAAAGGGGAAAGATGACCAGTCAGAATCATTCTTAGGGAAGAGGAGGAGTGAAACATTGCAAAAGACTCAAAGTTGAAGAAAAACAGTGTGGGAAAGGTAGAGACATAGGAATGGTTTTGAAAAGCCATGTTGAAGAAGCCCCAGAGCTATAGCAGAGGAAAAGACAGAAGAAATATTGAGAGAAGAAGAAATGGTACCTCAAAAGAAGAAGCAAAGAAAACCTTGTTATGATCATTCATGTGAGCAACTCTATGTTTTGGGCTGTTTATTCTCTGTGAGTTTCTGGAAGACTGGTTCAGAGGACAAGAACAGTCCCTGGGAGCCAATTGAGTTTGTCCATGATGAGCAAAAGCAATAGGGCCTGCAGTATGCAGCAGGCAAAGGAGAGATGAAATATCTTCCTCAGAGGAGCAGCAAGTACTCTGAAGGCTAGGACCAAGCAGCTGAGTTTGCTACAGTTCAGAAAATAATTAAGTTGCCTAAAACCACACCTGGAAGCAGAGACGTCATGGAGAGGGTTAGGTATAAACCCTTCTTTATTTCTGTTTAGTCTGATCTAAATTGAACTTTCCCTATTTAAAAAAATTAATGACTTTCCTATAATAAAAGCACGTTTTTCCATTTAACCTTTCTAGTCTTAAATGGGGACTCTCTACAAGGTCTCTCCATCAAAGGTCTGATGACTCAGGCTACAGTACCTTTTTGAAAGACACTGAATTTACAGAAACAGAGGGCAAATGTCTGTAGGAAGAAGGGAGACAGGTTGCAACAGAAAAGCTATGTTTTTTGGAGAGCTATGATTTCACCTGGAGATTCTGCTTTAGATCATATGTTGAATTCAAACGTGTGGATCCTTACATACAGTGATTTTGATTAAGTTCTCAGCTGGATTATTCTGGATTTACATTATGTTAATCTATACTTTCCTGTTATTGTGCTGAATTGATGTGAACACAGTTTTCTTCCAGTATGATTTACCAAATGTAGTTGCCTAAGACATACCTGTTCACTACATACTTCAATGTTTGATCTCCTGGATCATCTGTCCACAGTAACCATTACTGGCACAGCAGTTATATAGTTATATGTCACAGTGCCATCTCAGCTTTTTGTCTTTTCTTGGTCTCAGGGTTATTGTTGTAACAGTTCAGATAGTTCTTTATGTGGTGGTTTGCTTTTAAAAAATGATGGCTATTACAGCTCAGAAACATTTATCCTAACATGTTTCCTCTGTTCACATATTTGTTACAGCTAATGTAGCACAGGGTAAAATAATGTTTTTCTAACTGTGGATTTATGAGCAAAAATGCTTGCAGTATTAATGGAAAGGATGTGCATAAATTCCCTTGTGCACTGATGGCATTATATTTCCCAGAATGTATGTGCATTGCACGTCATTTGGTCCTTTGCTTGCCTAGAATCCTCCCAGCCATTTCTTCAATACTCTAAAAACCAAGCCATTAAGGTACCATCACATGCACAGGAAGACATTTCTGAAAAACTTTCACATAGTTACTGTTGCTAGGTAAATCACTCCCTCGACACCCATGTATTTAGATATGCTTCTCTTTCTTTGTCTCAGACCTGACACAATGACATGAATTTGGGGGTGGGGGTGAGGATAGATGCATGAAGCCAAAGCAGCTGCTGAACTGTGACAATAAAAAAAAAAAAATTAATTTCTTTAAGGTATTTTAAATATATCTTAATTATATCTAGACAGAACTTTTCTGACATTGTGTGTATATTTTACCAAGTGCAAGGATAAAGAACAACAGTTGCAGCTAAAATTATATTTAAGCACAGGTCAGTTCTGGCACTACCTAATTGTTGAACAGTGGCACTCTCCACACTGAACCTGTCTATTTCACTCCGAATGTACTTCTAATCAATACATATATGTGTTTATGCACATCTGTATTTAGGCCAGTTTTAGATGATGTAAATAACCAACAAATTATTTGTCCAGATCCTGAACATGAAAGCTTCAGTTTCAAAACTGAAACACAAGCATTGATTTCTGACTTAGGATTTATGGGATGCATACATAAGCTAGGCTAAGAAACTAAAAAGACAAAACAGTGAAAACTCTGTGGGTGGTGAGTGAGAGAGGGAAACCTCTTTTCATAGAGGGAAGAGTAGATGGAGTTGACCTTTCATATTCTACAACAGTCATCTAGACATTATCTTCAGAGCCTTGGAATTAAACAGCCTTGCAGTAGCACACTGGTTCTAATACTGGCTTCCCATATAAGGGTAAAATCCAACCTATGTGAATGTTCAATGTACTTTTAACTGCACCAGTGATATTGTGATGGATAAGGGATAAGTTACCATTCACAGAATGTAAGATGTGCCTCACAGCTTTTAGAGATTTCTTAGCCAGCCCTTTTTGAAAAGCACATGAAAACCTTAGGATTTGGCTCTTAGTAACATGACTGTTATGTAAAAATAGTAGTAAAAAACCCCATAAATATGTAATTCTGGAACTAATAGATAAAATAAAGATAAGATAAAATAGATAAAATAAATAGACCAGCTCATCATTTAAATAAGATTTTAATGAACACATGACAAGGCAGTTCATGTAATGTCTATCTTCTTTCATTAGTCTTTCAAATTTTTATCCGGAACCATTTGATCAACTTATTCCTGATCCGTAATCCAAAAATATTAAGTTCAATAGATAGAATACATGTTGAAAGACTTGAGATTTCTGATTTTCAGAGTCAAAAATACTATTAATAAACAGGATTCTTCATGTCACTGTGTCACTGACCAATAATTCCTGCAGTGGAAAAAGGATCAGATGAGATGGACAAGGAGGATGTGCCCATGAAGCTCAGGGAATAGTTCAGAATGTGACTGACCACTGCTGTTGTACAGAAGCTGACTTTATCTCAACACGATGGGGACCAGAGGGTGGCCTTTGTTTTAGATAAATAGCTATCAAGAGTTCAGTGGTGTAAATGATTCTCCCTAAATTCATTAAAGAACTCTGAATGCCTCCTTGAGTTAGACAGATCAGCACAGGGGAGGTGAATGTGTGGTTCAGCCCAACACAGGCTATAAAAACCAATCACCCAACAAAAGTATTGCAAAGAGAGCAATGGGCATGAGCTGACTTTTTCCTTCCCAGCAGCTGGGGATACCCAGCATGGTGATAAGCTTGTTACAGACACCAGTCACATTGGTATTGTGATTGAACTGTGTAATGCAATTGCAAATTTTTGCAAAGTGCAACTTACAATTGTTTTATGGTTTCAGTATATTTTGTATCATCATTCTGCTAAATCAGAAATCCCACGTAGCATCAACTGTCTTCAAATAAATGTGATATTCAGCATTACACCCTCCACTCATAGAGTATCTAAATTAACCTGGTCAGGGAGTATTGGACTCTGACACACTGATTTCCTGCCTATTAAAGCAATGTATTTCTCTGTGTTCATGTTCCATTTGAGAAGTTTAAATTATAGTTACATCAGTAATAACCTAACTTGTAATAACGTAACTGAGGAATTTTTATGCATGCGCACACACACATGCGATACAGCTAACTCTATGAACTAAAAATGCTAATTAGACTTCGGCTACATACTTAGTATTTTTCTTCATGATGTCTCAAGATTGCTTTTTAAAGGAATCAAAGCACTGCTGCCACAATTCTATTTTAACTCTTTCTCAGTGTCTACATTTATCTTCACAAGCTGCCCATCTACAACATAAAATTAGGCAACTTTTCGACGCCGGTACCTGGATCATTATTCCTCTTTTTTATTTCTCTGATAGAAGTATGTCTCAATTTTGGGATATTAGGGGTTTTTTTGCCTTACTGATTAACGACAGTGTAACCTTCCAAATCTGAATCTTTTAATTCAAGTATTTTATCCACTGCCAAAATAAAAGCTTAAAATTAAGTGGGGAAAAAAAAGCTAAACTGAACAACTTAAATGCTTGTTAATTTCAAAGTGGTTTGAAAAGTGCTACTGACTATCTTATATGGAAATACTTATTGATATTTGAAAATAACCAGAAGTGAAGAATATTCTGAAGTTAACCCTGCAGCATTTTCTGCAATGCATGGTAGCATGTTAAAAATAAGAAAGCATTCCTCTAAATAAAAATAGAAAATACTATCTGAAGCTTGTAAATCTAAGATCTTTAAATTTCCACAAACATATCAACAAAAAATGCTTGGGCTCTTTACTCCCTCCTCATCTCCCACCCTACCCTTTCTAAGGCTTTTGATTTGCTATTACTGAAGGGCAATGAGTTCCAGATTTGACTGGAGCAAGGAACAAGATCCTGATAAACCTGTAGGTGTTCAGGGAGGAAACAGCTCTAGAAAGCTCCCCTGGGTCTCTGAGTGACACCTCTGGGCACCTCAGTGCAGAGTGGGAGCCAGTGGTACCTGCTGTTTCCCTACTGTGTGAGCATGCAAGGGAAGTTGGGCTCGCAGCTGGATAGTACCAGGCAATAGGATCCTGCGGGATGGCTTGGAAGAGGAAGTAAGTGATCATTCACCATGAGCACCAGAGCTGCTACGTGTCATAGGTATGCTTGGGATCATCAGGAACTAGCCATAAGCTCCACTGATGTGGAATTTTTTTTCTACTGTGTGTGTTCTTAATGCATTAGTAAAGCATGCAATGTCCAGTCATATTCTTCACTGAGGGGTGCCAGTTGTGATTTAAAGTAATTTGAGAACAATATGATATTTTCCTCTTGTGGAGCAACTCTGTAAACCAGCAAATGTTACCACTTGTTCCAACAAGCAATTAAAAGAAAGTCTTCACCTTTGGCAAATGAGAATCACAGAGAGAGGTCTCCAGACTTTGAAAATCCTGTGTTATTATTTATACATAAGATTAATAAACTTTAAAATGGGCCTTAAGTTAGAAGACAGGACCCCAGAGTATTTAATTCCTTTGCTGAACACTTTAATGTATTCTTAATAACAACGAACTAGAGAAAGAAACATAGTGGTGTCCTACAAATTGTACACTTAATATTCGTAGCTACTTAACAGACTTCATTAGGAGCACAAATAATAGCTTTATATTGCAGCAAGCACAGTTCAATTTACATAACAGGAATTAGTGAAGGAAATAGAATGAATAGAAAATAAAGCCATATCTTCAGAGACTGCTAATTCTCCATCATTCAAGACCTTTAGAAAGAGATTGGATAGCAATATCTGTGAAGAATTTTCTAGGTACAGCTTACCCTGCTTTGGGGTAAAGGAATGAAATAGACGACGTCATTTATATACATGTTTCAACAAACGGTCAGCTCTCAAAAACTGTAATAGAGATTTTTCCAACAGCAGAGCAGAAGCAACATGAAAAGGTAAAAGCTCGGTTAATTTGAATGACATGTGCCAAGTGAGAAGAAGTAACAGCATTTGGCTTTTAAGAAGTGGTGTGTCAATAATGCTTCATAATGTCTTTGAATTTATATAGCACCTTTCATCTCAGAGCACTTTGCTCATTATTCAGTGCATCACTGGAAAAGAACTTCTTCAGAATTAGCCTGTGGCAAAAATAGCAAAAGCAACTACATACAAGTGAAACCCAGTGCTGTTCAGCATTTTCTTTTTTTTAATTGTTACTATTTTCAAATCTTCCAACATGTGCTGCTGCCCTTAGAACAGAAATTATCTACCTTACAGGCATAAAATAAATAAACTGCATGTATAATGATGTTTGGATTTAAGGATATTATTCAGTATTTGTTAGTGCTGCATGAGTCCTCCTCAGAAATTGTTTGAAGCTATGCTGGACACCAAAAAAAAAAAAGGAAATTATTCTTTACTTTGAACTATACATAGTTTTAAAAGAAAAGCAGAAAACATAAAGCAACAAAGATATTCATGAATGCTCTAAGAATGAGCAATCATGAAGCACCAGCCGTGTACCTCTGGAGCAAAACTGAGTTTTAGAAAAGGTTTTCACTGTAGATGCCAAATTGGTTGTCCATTTATTTATGAGTTTACAAAGAGCTTGCCACAAAACCATGAACAGACTTTCAGCAAAAGCAAGGGTACTTCTTTGGAAAAAAAATGTTAAATAGGTAGAAAGGGTACTGCATTGCTGAAATGGAAGAAAAAATCAACATCTCAGGAGCACACAAGAAAACCTGGGTAGAATATTCTGTGAGAACAAAAGCAGTTAAGTTTGTTTGACACATTTGACAATACCAGCCCTTGTGATTTCTACTTGAACAGGATAATTTTCATTGGAATTTAAAAGGGAGTTTTTTGAGATCAGAAAAGGAAGATGGCATTACAAAAACCATGAACTGATGAAAATATTATCCATTAAATAATTAGTTGGAATAAAGAATCAAGTTTGAATTTTAAATACTTTTTAGGGAAAAGAACAGGTTCCATCAGAAATCTCATTCTCAGTGTGCTTCACTGTGGTTTTTTCGCTAACCTCGGACTTAAGATCCATTTAAGAAAGCTTTACTTTTTTTCTTTCCTGAGACATTATACATCTGATTATTTCTTTAGTTTGTCCTTTTGTCAAACTACCTTATATGTTTTCCCTTTCTTCATAACTTTCAGTTTATGTTCCCCCAAGAAATTTATTACTTTTTCAACCTGTAAAATCTCAATCTTGATTGTGTTTTGGACAACGTGAAACTCAAAGGAATAACGATTCTTACTGTGTCAAACAGCTTTGCCACCAGTCACACATCAAAATAAAAGGATAATATTTGTGGAATACTTTATTTTCCCAATTTCCAAAAATTCCTCAAATTGTTGTCCTTCCATTTGCCTATTAGAGGCTGAATGCATGTGCAACTACCTCATGAAAAGGATCTGTGGAGGTTTTGGGTTTTTCAGTGGGAAAGGGTAATTCTTTGGGCAGTGGAGTAAAATAATCTGTTTCTTTCACAATTTACTTACATTTACTTTATATTTTCAAAGCACTGTAGAGTCAATTGCTAGTTTTCCATGCTTTTGTGGGAAAAGCTACTGCTGTTATTACAGCCTTACAGAAACAAAGAGAAATGGTGACTAATCAGTAGGATTTACTCCACTGACAGTTTTTATGTCTTTGTGTTTAATTACAGGAGTGATGACTTTGATTCTCTTCTAAAGAGAATTTTGCTTAGGATGAATGAAAGTATTTTTGCAGACCTCAGCTGATTTTGTCATCAGACTGATTATATGAAATAAAATCTAGCATATTTCCATATAGGTAACCTTAATCCTTTGACTAAAATGGCAACGCAAGTAGTACATACTGTATATAAATGTGCAAATAATGACCATAATTGTTTACACTTTCTTGGAAAGTTTGTTTTGGGATTAGGAATCTGACTGTATAATCCTGTTTTATAAAAGGGAATGAAAACAGCAGTTTTGGCAGCAATTTCAGAGGATATGTGTTCTAATTCTTCCAGATTTCTATTGGAGAAGTTTGTGAAATTGTTTTAGGCTAATTTGTTTTTATTACATGTACCAGTTGTTTGGGGACGTTTTGTTGGTGGTTTGGTTTGGTTTGGTTGGGATTTTTTTCCCCACAAAGACTATATCCATCCCTTAATATATACCCCTATATTTCATTTTAATAATTTATTCTTTAAAAATCTCTTATTAGTGACTATCAAGATTATTTTTTTTCCTCCCACTTTTGCCTTAGCTATATTTCCACAGAATACATGGGAGTTTTTTGTAAGTTCAGCTGGTTTCCTTGGGAGCTTAAGTGGGTTGGGCTTTTTTTCTTTTTTGTTAGTCAACTGTTTTTTTACTATTCTTTCTTGATATTCTTCTGATAAAAACTGTCTCAAAATCACTTACAAAGCACTTAGAAATCTTGGTAAACTTCTGTTCAGTGTCATGTGGTGCTCAGAATTAAAAAATGCCAATAAGCAATTATCCTTTGAATATTTAGTAATAATCATGGTAATGTTACTGTTCCATTAATTGTGGGGTTTGAATCTGTTTGTCTTGTGATGTATAAAATGTATATTTCCTGTGCATCTTTGAAAAGCTGAGGATTTCCTAAGGCAGAGTATTAAAATAGTATAGGACATATCATATTGCTTTCCTTACCTTGAACAAAAAAAAAAAATAGACCATAGTGAGGTCCTTGACATTTATCAGATCCTGCATTTTTACATGCCAAGTGAGCTGGATATTTTTCAAGGGTGTTTAAAAATGGCAGAACAGTGAATAGATTTTACCACTATATAGGCCTATCTTCTAGTGACTGCTTTCTTTGATTAAAGTTAGTGTTTGGAGTTTTGAGTGAAGAAGGGTTGCAGGGTCAAGTCTACAGCATTAACAAAACATTGAAGAGAGAACAATGAAAGTACTTAATGACACAAACATTTCTGTGAAAACTCTGTTATTATTGTGTTCTTGAGTGAAAAATATTCTGTCAGCTGTCAGGCTCTTTGTAAGTACACATGAGCTATATTTGTGTGCCTTTCAGTGGTGTCTGGCCACAGTCAGGTCAGAGTGTTTCCTTTAGCAACATGCTACGCATTCAGAATCATAGAATTATTTAGGTTGGAAAAGAAGCTTAAGAGCATCATGTCCAGTCTGCCAGGTCTACCAATAAACAATGTTGCTAAGCATACTTCAAATACCCCCAGGCATGGTGACTCAACCACTTCCCTGGCAACCTGTTCCAATGCTTGACAACCCTTTTGGTGAATACATTTTTCAAAATATCCAATTTAAATCACCCCTGGTGCACCTTTAGACCATTTCTTGTTGTCCTATTGCCTATTTCCTGGGAGAAGAGATCAACACCTACCTTGCTACAACCTCCTTTCAGGTAGAGAGTGATAAGGTCTCCCCTAAGCCTCCTTTTCTCCAGGCTAAACAACCCCAGTTCCCTCAACCACACCTCATAAGACTTGTGCTGTGGACCCTTTAACAGCTTTGACCCTTTTCTGGACCTGTTCCAGCACCTCAATGTCTCTTGTAGCGAGAGGTCCAGAACTGAACAAAGTATTTGAGGTGTGGCCTCACCAGTGCCAAATACAAAGTGACAACCACTTCCCTAGTCCTGCTGGCCACGCTATTTCTGACACAAGCCAGGATGCCATTGGCCTTCTTGGCCATCTGGGCACACTGCCACCTCATATTCAACTGGCTTTCTACCCTGGGAATGGAGGAGCTGAGCCATTACCTCATCCTTGTCTTTCAAAACAGTGGGTTAATCAAGGAGGAAAGATTGTTTAGAAAAACATGTTTTCTGAAGTCTACAATTTTAAGTTAAATCTGGTCAATTAAGAGTTAAATCCAGGTAAACCTCCTGAAGTAATTTTGCCTTGCTGATTACTGATTGCTAATCTGAATATGAAGATTGCAGTCCTAACCTGGAGGGTCTGGAGCTGTCCAAAGAGAACAAACAGCCTTCATGCCTTCCTCATGGGATACTCTGCAGACGTGTCAGAGGACAAATATTGTGTCCTTGATAGCATTGGAAGGCTTTCTCATTTTCTGTTTTTTCAAGATTTCACTTTCTTTCATGTCAAGGTGAATATTTACATAAAAAAGCTTCAAAACAGGCATGGGTTAAGAAGTTTCTAAAAGAATGAAAGTACAGTCCTACATTGATCTTTATTTTAGCAATCCACCAAAACTGCTACCTTTATTTTAATGTGTATCTGAAGTTTTAGTAAGATACAAGGGATCAAAACTAATTTGTGACAACTCAAGGGGATGTTGGTTGGATGTAGAAAAACAGTTACCAAATTAAAATAAAGATGTCATCATCTGCACTAATATTCTTGGTCATGCAGCATAGATGATTTGCAGTTGGCACAGACCCATTTCCATAGGAAACTGAAACTGCAGCAGGCTACTGGATTGTACTCATCAGAAGATCAGCGCAATCAGCAGTCTCCTGTTTCCTTTTGAGTTGGAAAAAAACCCCAGCACAGTCAGAAGGCTGGGACAAAACAAATGCTTTTACTGTATACATCCTTGTCATAGTTGAGAAGTTCAGCTTCCAGAAAACAAAGTTCTGTCAGTTTTAGCAATGCCCATGCTATTGTAGCTATGCCCTCTGAAATGTTTTACTGTGCTGTGGATCAGTTGTATTGACAACACTCATTTTTATTTATCTACACTAATCAGCATTGCTTAGCATTTAAAGCAGAATAGTTCAAGTGTGTTCGTAAAAGTATAGCTTTGCTGCTGAGGCAGTTATTCCTGTCTCATAAATTTTCACTTAACTGGTTGTACTTTCTGAAACGTCTTTTCTGCAATGGCCTTATTACTGCTGCAATAAAATTTTGGATTTAAGTTGATGCATATTTTAAAAATTTCACTATTATGTCTCATGATATTGACAAAACATCTTATTTCTCTGTACTCTGCCATGTCTGTCTTAATGTAAGCCAGGAGTGGGCACAGAATACTCTGCTCAGTTTTGCTCATATAGTGGAGAACCATTAAATATGCTCTTCATATATGAAGGCTGGAACTGTTACCAGGATTTCTGGGGACACTGGGCAGCTTTCCTGGTTATATCCTGACCTGAGTATCCAGAGTAGTTGAGCTGTTTGTAGGGTAGACAGTTTTCCCAATGATAATTTCAATCTGTTTGAAATTAAAGTCTCAGTATTTTTTCTGAACCTTCGTGCTTCAGGACATTCTTCATTAGAGTTATCTATTTTAGTTTGGGTTGTTGGGGTTTTTTTGTGATTTTCAAGATCTGCTTGCTTCATTTTTTTAGCAAGGGAGAAAAAAACAATTAAAAATTGATGGATTAAATATAATTAAATGAACTACAAATTAAAAAGAAAAAAAGAGGAGAAAAAAAAAGATGGGATGCACTCCTTGGATTAATAGAAAATCTCTATATAAAATTCAAAGATTTTATGAGGGTGCAGTAAGCTTCCAGCAATTCAAAAAAAAAAATAAAATCCTGAAATTAGTATTTCAGAACTTTGTGTTCTCACATCTTTTTGTCATAATCGAAAATTTTAATAAGTAGCAACACTGTTTCGAACATTCATAGGACAAAATGTTTTGCAGTTGATTTATTATATAAATTTTCGACTTAATGCAGAGAAACTTGCATGGGTGCTTTTAACATTACTGCCTGGATTACTGCCTGATGAAAAATCCTTTCTTTAATGAGAACCTCAATGGAGTTTCAATGGGAAGCTTTTCTTTATTCACATGTGACAAAGATCTTTCCATAAAGTGTGATCTAATCTACCTTCAGTATTTTGTCCTTCAATAATAACACTTTGATGACTATTTGGATCTTTCCATGATTTTTCCACAGAACTCTTTCTATATAAGAAGTAGACATCCACTGCTGTGAATTTTTATAGATGTTTTTCAAGTCTTTCCTCAAAATTTTAGTATTTTGGCAAGTATGAGATATGCATCTACTGAAGAGGTATGGCACTGACTACAGAACTATTACTCCAATAATCCCAACAATATGTAAAATTTTATCTATAGATTTAAGTAGTTAACTGATCATATTGACATCCACTGGCCTATTCAGAAGACTTCAATTGTACATGAACTTGGAAGACTTGCTAGGCTGTCACTTAAAATTTCGAAGAGTGTGAGACTGTCCTAGTACATGGCAAGTTCTATACTGAGGTTTAGAATGGCTAAGGTGTTTCTTATCATTTTCTGTCAGTGCTCTGTTAGAGATTGCCTGGTTTCTATACTCTTAGAAGTGCTAAATGTGTGTTAAGCTTTCTGTCATATAGACTTTGATATCCTACCTGATGTCTCCCTAGCCATATTCCCTAGTTACCAGCTACAAAGAAACAAAAATTTCAAAAAATTTAAATTAAAAAACAAAACAACACCAACAAAAACCTCCTACTGTTTGAAAGGACTTTTTCACTGTTGTGTCTTTTTGATAAGCAAAATGTCTAAAGCATTTAACAGAGGTTTGGAAGTTTTATGTTTAACAAATATTCTCTTTTTTTTATTAAAAAGCAAAACTTTGCTAGGCATAGCAAGAAATTAAAACCTAACAAAACAAAAATACTCTTCTGAAGTTTAGAAAGCAAACAACTCTTGAGCTGTAATATTACATAATTCAAAGATTCTTTCAGATCATTCTCTAGAAACGTTGTCTGCTCACAAACTGCAGAGACAGAGGGTCAGTTCTATTTGTTTTAATTGATTTAGAGATGATAGGCCTTTGCACAGGAAGCTGCTATTGGAAATTATTACTGCCACACTTGTTGCTAGGTGTATTGCACCTCCTCTGGCTTAGGTAGTCTAACTAATTAATGAAACACCTTTTGATTTATTTGATGGAAATTTACAAAAATTATGAGTATGTTACATACTCTGTGAACTGTTCTCTATTTAATCCTAAACTTCTTATATTCTATGTTCTTAAGAAAATATGAGGGCATTTAATGAGTATGGGTTTATGCTGAGCTTAGTAAGTGTCCGTATTCTAGACAACAGAGGTAGCATAATTCTTTCTTTTAGGAGCTTATGATTTCCTATACATATATAGGAATTTCCTACATCCTATAAAAAAAACGCATGTATCTTTACCTTTAAAGAGTGACCTTTAAAATAATCCCATTGAGATCAAGAATGGTAGGGATCTCAGGAGAAAAAAACTAGTTAGATACACATCGGTTTTGTTTCTGCTTAAAATCAAATATGTCAGTTAACCGTGCGTTTGCCATTTCTTACTGTTCCTAAGCATTTTTTTTATTCAGCACCCCTTGACTATCGAAATGTGAATAAATGCCCCATGGTTTTGTATTACACACACCGGACATTCAGAGTTTTGTTCAGAGTGTGTAACCATATTAGCTTCTATGTATTTATCATACAGTTCAGTTCATACGGAAATGGGAACTCTTATGACCTCAAACTAGCCCTTTACTTCTCTTAAAATAGCAATTTGGTTTTCTGGGTAAGCTACTATTTCCCTAACTTTGTCAGAATCCCATAAATCGGGATTCCCACTAAAGCACCAGGTCTCAGTACATTGGTTTAAAAGCAATAGCATTTAGGTAAAGACACATTTCTTTGATGACAGCAGTGGAAAATGGCCCAGATAGGTGGATACAAGAGACCCAATCTGAAAGAAGAGTAGTATTCCTGGGTCTTTTTCTTTTTGTTGCTGACTGCTAAAAATGTATACTGCAGAAGAGAAAGCACTTTTATTTTTAATGATAGTGAAATTACTGTCAAAACAAGGGTAGCAATCAGCCTTTACATTTTTTGTCACGTGAAGGTATTAAAAGAGTACATGAAACCTTAGGTGATTTTTGAATTTGTGAGCACTCTGGGACAATACATACCATGCCAGGCAAAAATCCATACACAGAGATGAGCACCAAGTTGAAAACATAACTTCTTAAGTCCTCTTCTAATCATCTAAAGTTATCTAACTTTCCTAGACAGTCAAGAGCATGCTTGTATTTTACAGCATGTTGCAGATCAGAGATCCTGAAGCAAGCACCAGAAAGCTGGCTCTGGGGATGAAAGCAGCACAGTTTTATCAGTGTGGACTGAATAAAACTATTCTGCTTTTGGATCTGAGCTCCTTACTTTATGCAGCCCTGCACTGTGCAAGTAAATATGCATCTGTTTTATGATACTGGACGGCATTGCAGAAACATACTTGAAGCATCACCATCAAAGTTCCTTTAGACAATGCTATGCGTATGTATAACTGTACAAAGTCATGCCCTGCCTTGATGGTACCAAGCAACTGTCACTTAACTGCTGCCAAGGACTTCACATGCCAGACTGCACTGCCTCTTATGCTCTGTCCCATGGTATTTTACTTGCAAACTCCCTGTGAAATTAGGCAACAGTATGGAAGAAGTCACCACTTCTAGTCTATAGAATCACAGAATAGTTAGGGTGGGAAAGGACTTTAAGATCATCTAGTTCCAAATCCATGGCAGGGACACCTCGCACTAAACCACGTCACCCAAGACCCTATCCAACCTGGCCTTGAAGACTGCCAGGGTAGAGTATTAACTTCCTTGGGCAACCAGTAAGCAACTTAGTCACCTCTGGGATCTTTCTTCAGCAACATATAGTGTTCAGTGCACACAAAAGTCTTATACATAATCTGCACCATTTTCTGTTGCTCTTTTAAGGCAGAATGATGTTTTCAGCTCTAAATCAAGCCAGGTTTTTTATATTTTTGTTTTTCTATAATCAACTGGGATACTGAAACCTTCATTGTAACTCGGCTTAGACTTTCACAATCATGTCATGTGTCATTTCAGATCACTTCATTGACAGGCTAAGTGAAATTTAGTAAGTCTGTAACTTTGTGTTGTTTGACTCAATCGATATATGTCTAGTTAACAGCTCTGATACAAAAGTACATGAAGTTGCTTTTATCTGAATTATCTCCTGAATCAGTTTCAGTAATCTCAATTTACCACTTTAGCCTATACCTTCTCTCCCCTTCCATCTTTTTCCTGCTGCAGCCCTGGAAATTCAGCCCATGTTCCTTGCAGAGCAATTTACTTAAAGCCAGTTTGTTTGTTAATTGGTTTGTTTCCCCTTGATGCCAGCATTTAACATTTAGCACTTGGGGCTAGAGAAGAGGTGGAAGTCAATCACTGCTCCTTGAAGTATTTGACTATTTCATCTAAGCCAACAGGAAAAGTACCCACTCTAATCTGTATGCTTAATTACAGTATAAATAAAATTTTAATTGCCATAACCAAAAACATCATTTTTATTCTAAGATCATGAGGTAGCATCAACAAAATCCCGTGTAATACTGTCAGTACAGCCCTGTTGCATTGTGAAGCAACCCTAAGAGCATTAAGTACTGGGCATTTTTCTGGCTATAAATATACTGTATTCCCTAGGCATCAGTTAACATTTAAGGGTTGCATCGTTTCTCTGTCCACCTTAGTCATTGCATACACACCTCATCTTCCCTGATATACAGCATTTTGACTGTGTACAGTTCACTTTTATGTTCTCCTTAGAGAAGGGTGGTATCATCTCTAACTCAAACCCAAATAAAATTTCAGTCTCTTCAATCAGCTGTTAAAAAAATGAACTTAATTTACCTTAAATCAGACTTTATTATTTTTAGTACTATATTCTCAAATTAATTCTGAATTATTCTTGCAGGGAACTAACTTATGTAATAATATTTAAAAAGAAAAAGAAAAAAGAAAGAAATGCACTATTTATTTATTCAGGAAAGGAAGTTGCTGATGAAAGCAGGTGGCTACAGTTCAGTCTGGGATGCCCCCTGTTACCAGATTTATTTTCTGGCTTGAAGGACAAACTATGTTCTTTTATTGTGTCTAATAAACGAGTTGCAAATCTCTTGGTACAGTATTCCAGGATTTATTTTTTTGTAAATAACTGCTAACATGATTTAACAGAGAAATAGAAATAGATAGTAGAGGATAGAAATGTTCTATCCTCTATTAAATTCTTTTCTCACATCCTAAATAGTAATGCATTTGTCCCAAACAAAAACATTTTCTAAAATTTATTCTTTCCCATGTGTGTTATGAATTACAAACTTCAGCTATTGTGATAAGACTCAGTGGATCTACTTCACTATTAGGATATAACAATGCAATAGTCATTGATTTACTACTGTTTGAGACAAAATGACATATTTTCTGTTTTGTTCACATAATTGTCTTAAGAATTCCAATCTTAACTTCATTAAATATGTTGGCCTGAGTTTCAACTTTAGTAATTTTTTTATTGTCATCTGTAAGACACAGCTACTAATGTAACAGCAGCATACGGACTAATCTTTTTGTATTTATTTTCTAATTGTATGATAAAATAGAAACTTTATTTAGAACTGAATAAGCCACCCAGAGTACAGATGTTTTATGCTTCAGTTTACTACCCATCTGCTATTTTGCAATAGAGGTATGAGCCTTATATGAAGAATACTTAGAAGTCTGCTCTCAACACAGTGCATCGAGAATTTTGTATGCAACTGGATGAAACTTGAATTGAAACTTACAGCCATAAGCTTACCTCACTAGGATAAGATGACAAGAATACTGTCTTCCACAAGGCAGAAGTATTTTTGAAACTCGAGCATAGCAGTCTGCATTCTTCTCAATAAAGATGGTAGATTTAAGGAAAGAAGACATATCATATACTTTGTTGTATCATCATAAAATAAAAATGCTGTATTTCTGTCTGTTCTCATTCTAATTTTGACAGCCCCCCCAAAATATTACTGAGTATTACATAAGCACAAATTGTCCTGGTGACAACTGTGTATTACTTCCCTGTAACAAAGTCTGAACTCTTATAAAAGCCTATGTACTCTGAATTGTTGGGTTAGAGTAAAGCAAAACAAAAGAATAATTACACTTTAAATGTAAGAACAAAATTTTAAAAGAACAAGGCAGAGTAGCAGATCAATAAATTAGGTGAAAATATATATGTGTGTATATATATGTGAGAATAGAAATAACTGATTCTACTTTAAATAAAATTGTTTGGGTGATAGAAAGATGAGATCTAGAGTGTAATAGATGGCCCTGAAAAGCAGAGTGGAAATTCCCTGGAACAAAGAGTTGGATCAATAAAATGTAGAAAAGACTAAAGGCAGTAGACAGCTGTGGAAAAGTGGGTAAGTTCTAGTGGCAAACACTAAAAGTGAGCAGTGGCATATCAGGAGAAGAAGCCATAGGAGAAGCAAGGCATAAATTGTGCAGGGTACTATTAAATACTGTCTGTTGTATTATACAGCTGAAGACTGTGAAGAGTTGTTTAGATGATGTTAGAGAGTTGAGGTGAAACATCTCAACCACATAGACGAAGAGTTTTATTCTGACAGGGTACAATCTAACACATGAACAATACAGCACACACTATTGACATGGTTTGGTTATGTGTTGAAAGAGCAGCCTAGACCCTTGGAGGAACTGTATATATGGGCAGAGCGCCTCTACAAGAAGATAAGTTCAATTAACACTTTACTAGCTAGTTTACAACTAGTTGCATATTACTTTTGCATGCTGTAGTTCTGTGTTTCAAGATGTACTGTGTTGAATTCACCTAGTACAAAGAACTTATCTGAAGGACAGCAATTAGTGCAGCTGTTTATTTCTTGCCAAGCTTCCAGCTATGAAGAAGAGTGCCATTAAGTGCTCTACACTGAATTATGCTGGTGTAATTTACTCATATGCATGAATATGTGAATACCTTCAGTCTGTGTTTTTGTCCTGCCATTATCTGACTACTTCAGGGTCTTTTTCTGGTTACATTTTTCTCAAGCTTTTCAACTGCAGATGTTTAAGGGTAGTTAGGTGCTTAATTGCTGTGGAAGATCTGTGAAATGCTATTGTAATAGATATTAAATACAGTCTTTCTCAGTTTGGTTTTTTCAAACATGGTGGAGAAAATTGAGCAGTCTGGGTCAGACTGCGAGATTTATATAAAGACAAGACTTCAAGGAAAGACACTGTGCTAACTGAAAATGCAGAAGTTCCATACCCCTCCCTCCTATGATACTCAGGATCAAAAAGAACCATATCAGCTTTCCCGCTCTTGATTTTAGAAGTGCAGCTGTAAAAGTTTGATTTGCTTTTGTTATTTAACAGCTATGCAAGACTTGTGATCCTACAAGCATTGTACATTTTTAGGAAAGAAAAGAACATTTTGGTTTTATAGTCTGTCTTTTATGCCTGGAAATGGTGAGTTGTCCCTTACGGACATCTGCCTTTGATTATCACTCATCTCAATGCATAGATAACTTGTTGGAATTGTGCATTAATACTACAGCATCTACAGAAAGATGTCACCAGGGTTTTAATGAATAAGAAGCTTTTAAAAATATCTGTCTGATTTCAAATATAAACCTGAAAAGATATTAATGACCTTGCTCCTAACCTAGAATAAAGTGAGACATTCGTTTGTTGCATATTGGTACAGTTTCTTTGACTGTTTGGCACTAACCTGATTTACACATGAAAAGAGTCTGGCCCAGTGATAGTAAATGTATTTCCTGCACCGTTTTAGCTGTTTGTTCTTGTTTCATCCCTAATCCTGTGTTAGGATGACATGAAAAAGAAATTCACAAATATTGTACACATGACTTGGAGAAGATTGTTTACTTTGGCTTGCAGATTCCCTCCTGTCCCATGGGTGAATTAGAACTCCCACTGAATTTTAACTCCCACTAAAGTCTTTGAAAAGAAGGGCAGGATATCTTTCAGACTTTAGCATGCAAATAAATGGGAGGATTCCTTACTGGCAAAGGAATAATAACATAGCTAATTCTGAGGAGGTGCGTCATGCATTCTGTTTTAATTCAAACACAGAATTGTCTACCTACATACCAAATATTTTCAATAGTCTTCTGCTCACCATGTATCCATGCAGAAGTTTGAAGGCTGTACAATTTTGCATAATAGGCAAGTACTAAGTATCTTATTCCTTACAATGAGGGTATGTGCATCTGTACTATTAACAAACTCTATTTTATGATAGTAACAACATTAGTCTGAAGTTGTTTCCATGAAAAGAGCTGAATCATGTTCCCTTGGATGTTTCCTTGTAATTGCAAGGCCTCCTCAATGCAGCAGACTAACACAACAGTGAATGCTTAACAGCAAGGGCAGCAGCCTGGCCAGCAATAGGTGTTGCTGTGAGAATGGCCAAGAGGCAGCAAAGTGCTTCTCTGGGACTGTGGAGCAAGATGCAGTTAGCAGGGAATGAAGCTATTCCTTCTCTATGTTGCAGTTCTGGTTTGCTGGTTTGGTTTGTCGAGGGGGTTTTTTGTTGGGGTTTGGGTTTTTTTTTTTTGGGTGAGGGAAGGGACCAAGAGGGATGGTTAGTAATTTTTCAAGCATGACAAGCACAATTTCCACTTCTGGAGGAAGATATGGGGAAGGACAGAAATATTTGGGAAGGTGAAACAACAGCAGAGTCTATTTGTGTATTGGTAATGCAAACACCATTTTTTATTTTGTTTTTTTCATCCAGGGCAAGGCCAAGAGTGGAGGAAAATGACAGGGGCTAAAAATTCCAAGAAAGATGATTAATTTTGAAATGTGGCAGAACTGCCCAGGACTTCCACAACAATCATGGTCTCCAGACTGTAGCCTTTCTTCCCTGGTGAAAGAACAGGGACGTAATGAAGAAAAGGAGGTCAGCCTTTTTTGACCAGAGGTGGATTCTCTGTCCTGCCCCAGGATTCTCCTGTGGGGAAGAGAATCCCCACTGAGGGCAGTGTGATGACTGGTGCACCAATGAGGCTGGCTGCTCCTGACCAGATGGGACAGTCAGGGCTGGTAGTGCCCTCAGGGCCATAACAGTTGCAGCCATGTTCTATCTCATGTACACTTTTAATTTGGAGTATATTTCACTGATATAGATGTATTTTTTTGAGTCATCTATGTAGTTTCTGATGTTACATATACAACGAGATTTTTCAAGCACTGTAAATAATTTACACACTAACCGCCTATAATTAGCCTTAATTTCATCTTCTTTCAGTATAAATTTAGAAATATTTAGGTCTCTTCACCATTGGAAGTGAGCTGCATTAGGTCCCACATCAGCTTATGGACAGAAATTACTTCTGCGTGCTTCTTTGCAAAGCTCTCCACCAGTGAGATGACTAATAGCTAGGGTGGCGTGGCATATAATTGGCACGGACCCAGAGCATCTTCATGCAGTTTATTGCCTATTGCTCTAACCTTTTATACCATTCTAACAACAGTCATTTTTAACCTATTGCTCTAGCTTTCACACCATTCTATTTGTAGTTTATCATATCTAGTTCCTGACCTATAGTCTGTTTCTTAACATTCCTCTATCAGTCCCAGAATAGCCAGTTCCTTATCTTTATGCTCTCTCCTCCACAGCCAGGTGTCTTGGTATCTTATGCTCTCTCCTCCTCAGCCAGCTGGGTTGCTCTGCTTGATTGCACAATGTACTTTGTTTCTTCTTTAACTCTTTCTTCTCCAGCCAAGCAGTTACTTCTCTTTGGAAATAATCAAATAGTTTCCATTGTCCCCACAGGGTGGTCTCCAGCTAATGGCACTATGTACTCTGAACTCCTCGTAAGTTTTTTTGTTTGGTTGGCTTTTGGGTTTGGTTGTCTGTTTTTTTTTTGGTTGGTTGGTTGGTTGTTGTTGGGGGGTTTTTTTGTGTTTTGGACTTCAGCTACATAGTTTTCATCTTATTATCTCATGTAAGTTGTAGACCATATATAATGAAGCAATGCATTTGGATGTAATGAAGGGTGAAAGAGTTATGTGAATTTTAACTTCTGCTAGCACAATAATTCTTATTCTCGCTTAATTCTAAATTGTAAAGTGTAATACCGAGAGAGATTAAACATAGAAACAAATGACCCAGCAATATAGTGGTTGTTTTTCTGTTTTCAGTCAAGGTATTTTTCTGAAACATTTGTTGGAATTAAATCAGGAATTAAGGATTTGATAATGAAATTAATAGTTGAAGTTCTGTTCCCTGCAAGCTGCAAGAGTAGACTAGGTTAATCTGGATCACAACAAGCACTTTGAGTGTTAAAGGATGTCACTGAAATTGAAAATTAATTGTATGTATTGTCATGCTAGTAATTAGAAAGATTGAGAAGGTTTTGTTGCATCTCCAGAATGTCTAGCAATTTACATTTATAGGTCATAGGATATCATTTGTCATGCTCAGTGAATGCCAAAACAGATTTTAGTGGGAATACTGATTTTGTGTTTTGACATTTGCTTTGGAAGAGGGAAAGGGAAGAGGTTATTTTTTTATTTTATTTGTCTGTAGCCACCCAAACAGACTGATCAAACTTGGCTCAGTTGCATAGTAACTTTAACTGCTGTCTCCCTGTGACAAGACCCTCAGCTGACCTAAGTTTTAGATGGGTTTTGAGTAGACTTTTATCTTTGGACTAAAAGCTGTAAAATAAATTTGTATTTTAATATAAGCTAAAAAATCCAAATAGACTGACCAGAATGATTGGGAATAGGAATAAAGACAGTCCTTTTCATTCAGGCTTGCTCTTTGTCAAGAATATCTGCAATTTTTTTATTTTTTTTTTTATTGCAATAAACTCTTTAAAGTCTCCTCTAAACCTCCAGATAAAGTTTCTTCTTTTATTTTCATCACCTCTATAATTTGGTTGTGTTTCTGGTGCTGCTTCTCCCAGCAGTCTCCAGATGTACAACTTGCTGAATACTTGTTCCTGGTTTTCCCTACCCTGCAGTCAGGGAAGTATATTTTGTCTTTTGTGTCAACATGCTCTATTGCAAGAGAAAGTGCAGTCTCCCAAGGTCATCTGCTTACTTCATACCCTTTTAGCCATCACTTTGCTTCTTCTTCTGGTTAAACTAGATGAGAGTGCTAGTAAGGATGAGTTGTCTGTTTTTAATGGACTGATAGATGAATTACATACCCTGGATACCCCTTGACTTTGTACTGTAATTTAGCAACCTGTGCTTTCTTTATAAAAAAATATTTTTGCAGTTGATTTGTTTCAGATCCCAGTGTTTAAAATTTAGCTTTCTAAAACCACCTTGAAGTTCCAAAATAAGGCAAAACATTGCTTAAGCCTTGTTTTTTGACAATGTTAGTAAATATTAGTAATGTTTAGTTTTCTAAATAAATTACATTTCCTGATATTAGTTTTCACCTAACCATTGGCTTAAAACACCAGTTTCGTTAAAATAAAAGTAAAAATAATAAACCATCATTCTTGGTCTAGGAAGAAAAAATAGAATATCTTTAGGCCAAGTACATTTTTAGCACTCAGGTAAATTTTCAGGCAACTTATATTGCAGCTTTCATCATGTATTTGTGTACGTTGGTTTTTCCCAAACAACTCACACATTGATTAAAAAAGATTAAAAATTTTTCATATTATTTTATTATTATAATACAGTGCTTTTGGAATTTATGTATTTATGTATTTATGACTGTGTTCCATAACCAAAGCACAAAACTATTCCACACATGTAGCAGAAGCACACTTCTTCTAAGCTAAGCAAATAGACCCAACATAAATACATCAAGACAATGTAACCCATGGTGATGCATTTGTATATATTTTCACTAAAGCCTAAACACTGAACTGTGGAAGGATTTGCATGTAGTTTTGACTATGGAAAAAAAAGCATGGCAGATGAGTGGGAATTTTAAGGTCCAGTCCTAGACCCATATTTCCTATGTTCTTTAACTTCACCTACCTGATGAGGATCTTCTGGGGTTTCCAGACAGAAATAGAGGAAACAGAATTAACATAATTTCATAAAGTTGTATGTAAAGTGGTGTTGCCTTGTTGGAGGGCAAGGGGGATACTAGACTTACTTACTTAAACGTAGTTATGTTACACTTACATAGATAGCTATTCTATGTATGCATGCAGTAACTATGCCTTTGTGTAGTACATTACTGTATTTAAATAGTTAAACTTAGGACTTCCAGTGAAATACTCCTTCAAAACTAGGTTACTGTTGCCAAACATAAAATCCTTTTGTAGGAGGGAAAGTATTTTTGTGCTTACTTTGCATTGGGTTCTATGGAACATATGGCTTTCAAACAAGGCAGGAAAAGTCACAGAAGGTGGATTAACAGCTTGTACTTCTACTTATTTTCACAAAGAAATCAATGTACATTTCAACAAATTTATGTTTAGGCAGACAGATGAGGAAATATTAAGTTAAAAATCAGTAGGGAAGCCATTAATAGACAGACAATAGTAAAAATTGATTCAGCTTTCTGTCTGATAGTTTATCAAACACAGGATTTTGGAGCTAACAGGTAAACACTTGGTACTGATTCTGATGAGGCATGTTCAAGAATTGATAGTCCTTCATTATTCTAAAACACTTTTTGAAAGATTTCATGAGCCTGAGAGGTCATTCTTTGTCTAGAGAAACACATCAATCTTCTACATGCCGTTAAGCTTTCTTACATTCTTGTCCTGCAACAAAAATGAAGGTAGCTTGCACCTGCAGATGTGCATGTGGACACTTCATTAAATACACTAATGGTCCCATTTGCCAAGCACATTTCAATACGATTAAAATATGCTTCAAATGGAAAGTGGGATAAACTAGACATAAGCTGGTTTGACACACAAAAGTAGGTTCAAACACAATGCATCTTATATAGGAAACTAATTTCTACTTCCCCAGGGTTTGCTTTTCTCTCTTTAAAACGTATACCTTCCAGCCCTAGCTGTCTGCTGTTATAAAGAAACTTGGCATTTTTTGATCATTAGATGCACCTAATTGCACTTAATGCACTAGACACATTAACTTGACCTGTGAGTGAAAACTACAGTGGGTATCAGTGTCATGGTGTTTCATCAGTCCAAGAACCAGTCTTGCTGGACTGTGGTCTTCCTGCTTCCTCCAGTTCCTTCTGAGGAAAGGAAGGAAGGGACGAGAAAGATTTCACATTCATATGGAACTACTCAAGTACCTGAGCCCTCCAGGGTACTTACAGAGAGAGGTACCCTTTCTGAATTTGCCTTTTGAAACAGTAATTGTCCCTTCAGTGTCTTCTGCAGCCCTCTCTTCTTAAGACAATCTCTTTTTGTGGCATCATTTTACATGTACAGACCTTGCAAAACTTTGTTATACCATGCCAATAGTTTTGATATGGTTATTGTACATCTCCTGTCTGACATTTTCAATATGGAAATTTCCATTTAGATATGTTTTTAGTACATTGACCAAATAAACCTGTGCTTTCAAATATGTTAACAATTGTTTGTAACAGGTATGGGGATTGCATCCAGAGGTACCTCTCAGAATCTAATTTCTGTGCAGATGTACCATAAGAGGTAATCTCTCTTTCAATGACTGTGTGCAAAATGTGAAAACAGCACAGGTTGGCAAGAATGAGGTAGCAGTAAAAGCAAGCAAATTACTACACCATTACTGAAATCTCAACTTACTCTGCTTAGATGTTGTCATTCTGCAGCACACTGTGTGCTTGCTGTGTGCTACTAGACAGAGAAATTCGTAAGTACAAATAACACTCCTATTCATAATGGGCATAAACACAAGACTTCACAACCCTTTCAGAATGATTAAAACTTCAGTTTTAGCATAAACACAAGAAAATAAGTTTTTTTGTTTGTTTCTCTTTGGGAGTTTTTGTGAATTGAAATAGTAAGAATTCTGTTTTACATTAGATTCAGATTTGGCTCTTTAAAGTGTTTAAGCCGCTATAAATTAATCTAAAAAATAAAAGCATCCACACCACCAGGGAAACCCTGTCAGAGGCATCAGATACTAGACTTGCACAGTCTTCAAAAGCAATCAGCCTACTTCTAAAAAACACTTCTAAGATCTCTTATGACCAGATTACTATTTCCCTTCCCTGCCCTCTAACTACCACCCCCCCCATCCCCCCAGGAGCTCCTTACAGGCAGGGTTTTTTTTTTTCATGTAGTTTCCTGTTCACAAACATGAAAAATGTACTATATGGAAAACAAGCTGACTAACTGTTGTCTATGCAAGCCCAGGCCTGATTATTTCTTAGTCTCTTGGTGGGTAGTGACCATTATTGAATAAGTTGTGATTTCAGTCCAGTTCTCAATGAAAAGTAACCTTTTTCACATGGAAAAAAAAAACCAAGTGTTGTCATCTCTCCCAGTAACCACCTACAGAAGTAAAGCTTTGAATAAAATTGTCAGGTAGAACGTTCTGATACCTCAGATCTGTCCTGTATCACACAAAATATTTATTATGAACGACCTTATTAAAGCATTTCAGTTGAAAACATAGCAAAATTCCAGTTTGCTGTACTTTTTACCTATAAAACCTCCTCTTTCAAAGAACCATTATTACTGTTTATTTAATCAGATGAAACATTATTTCTGTATAACTTGTATCATAGACAAAACAGCAACATATATGTTTGAGCACTGGGAAAAAAAACAAGACAGATTTACAATGCCATCCACAAACATCTGACTGATATGAAATGGTTGCAGGCATTTGTTTTAAATCATGAGAAAGGCACACCTATAATACAATTAATAGATAATCTTGTCTTTGAAAGTATATTAAATTGTAGAGTACCAGGTAATCTCTATTGCTAATGATAATTCAATTTATTCCTAAAGCTAGCTATGCCACATTAGTGATCAAGCTATGCTTTCCATTCTGAGCAGTGTAAGGAAATACATTTTGCTGTTTCTTTTCTGTTCACACTGAATTCATCCTATAAATATACATAGATAATTAAATCACTGGTGGTTTTGTTGGTTTTTTTTAAATCTTTTTATAAATTGTGAAGAGAGCACTTCAAGAGAGGTCTTCAGGGAAACTCCTTTGGGTACTTATCAATCTCATCTTTTGTTTAAAGATCTGTTCTCAAAATCCTGCTAAGATTTTAAAACCTTGATTTTGGTGATGTTTAAATTCATTTCAGTTCTCTTGAGCATCACTCTTTGCACTTGAAATGTAAGATTAATTTGGACCAAATATGATTATTATGAAATAAATTAAATAAACAAGTAAAAAGGTCATCTTGTTCTCTAGAAAAGCCCTCTCAATATTTTTGGGAACTTTCTCATAGTTTGTCTGACCTAAAAGTCCTAACTCTCACATTTTTCTGTATTAAACAATTAGCATCAGACTTGTGTATCTCAATTTCAATCCTTAGAGAGCCTGTTACAAATTCTCAAGACAGATGAAATATTTAAAAAGAAATATTAAAAGCTGCATAGCAGTAAAACAGTAGTGGGGAGCAAGACATCTTATAAAAGAAGTATTTAGATGCCTTTTGTGTTCTAATTGATGTTTAACCATCTCTTATGTGAAGGAATAAGCCTGCTAAACTTGAGGGCACTTGGAATCCTGGTTTGTACTCTGCATTTTAGTAAACAATATTTTCATGCTAGCCAAATAGAATCAACTATCTTTATGGATTCTATGTTTGTTTTTTGAAATACTGTTTTGTAAGGAAACAAAA
This sequence comes from Nestor notabilis, assembly GCF_000696875.1. Classification (NCBI taxonomy): domain Eukaryota; kingdom Metazoa; phylum Chordata; class Aves; order Psittaciformes; family Psittacidae; genus Nestor; species Nestor notabilis. Next base: position 27,014 of record NW_009914023.1, read on the forward strand.
TACTTAAGTAATATTTCTGAAAATTTACAGTTCTTTCTATTTTTCAGTTTTATAAAAAAGGACATTCACAGTTTTCAAGGGCTTTGACGAGTATCCAAGGCTGATTTTCAAATCGAGATTCAAAAAGAAAGAAAGAAAAGAAAATCTAGGGTTATTGTGCAATATCTTGATTTATATACTTGTAACTCAAGATACATTTTAAAAAAACACAGCCAAAACTGACGATCTTTACAGATAATTTCATTGTAAGGTTCTTTTAAAAGAAAAGGATTTTTAGATCCTTAATGTAATAATTACTGCTTTGCTTTTTATGGAAACACAAAATATTGGCAAAAGAAAGCAAATAAAATGAAATTCCATGATCCTTTAAGGAATTCATTCCAAAGGTATAACCTTAATACCCTTTCAATTTATTTTTCTTTTTCTTTTTCTTTAAAAGTCGAAGCGTATAAAAACTGCAGCAAATTATTAGTTCACTGCTGAGAGCTACTAAACAACTTTGTTTACATTTGTTTCAGTGAACTTCACTGTGTAGGCATCACTAATGAGCAGTGTGGAGATATGGACTGAATGTTCAGGAGCTGTCCATACAAGGTTTGCACAGAGTTAAGATTAATTCTTTCTGTATTAACCGTGTGAACTATGACACTGTAGTCAGTAGGACTATTTGTTGCAGGATTTGTATGTGCGTAGCACTGTGAGAGAGCTCTACACTGTTCTAGGATCTATCAGTATATAAGTAAAACAGTAGCAATGGTTCACCAGCTTTCCTCTTTAATATTAGTAATTTCTTCTCAGTAAGCAACTTGCTATTACTGAAATCCTCATTAAAGTTCATTGCTTTTCATTACTGTTTACTTTGTACTTATGTATTTGTATATAACTAGACATATTAGGCTTACCTTTTAAGGTTTCTTAGAAAGTTGCCTATAGCTTCCTGACATATGCCTAGAGTCAGGAACTGCTGTAAAGGAGCAGAAACAAAACATTTCCTGCTGGCATGCTGTAATAGAGTAATCAGAACAAACACCAAGGAAATTATGTTATTCTTGAACAGATTTGACAATGAAATTACACAACCTTTGATATTTTACTCCCTTAAAATAAAGCAAATAAGGCTCCTTGAATGTCTGTTGTGATGACTTTATTTAAGATGATTTTGGAATATCATTTGTAACGTATTTTCGTATTTTCAGTTTTATAGTTTCTTCTCTCCTTAAAGAACTGACCTCTGGAACTAAAGTTGGGACACACAAGGAAAAGAGTTTGCACATGTCAACTGAACTAAAAAGGCTTTGTCAGCTCCATAAAAAAATTGTCTAATGCATGACCTAAACTGTATGAAATGAAAGCACACTATCAATCTTAAATGATATTATTACAATAGATGATCTCTCTACTACATGGTTTGTGAGTATTTATAGTAAGTAAACCTTTTTAAGCTTGAGTCATAGTCATAAGCAAATTTGTATCATAAGCATTTTAAGAATAACCAGAAATTGTGGGGTTTTGGGTTTGGTTTTTTTTTCTTGTAAGAGCAGGCCATATTACACCGTCTCTAATGCCAAAGCTAGAAACAATCAATTTAATACCTTCAATTGTCTTTTTTTTAATCACTGTATTATTTCAAGAAAAAACGATCACTTGAGCTACCTGTGAAAAGAATATCATCATATTAGCATACCAGCACGTGCTGATTATAATCTACTCCCTCTGTAATGCCAACCCTCCTTTCCTAAGGAAGCTTAATTTAAAAGGCTTGTCATTAGTTTAGTATTCTTACACATTGGAAATCATACATTCTGTGATTTTTCTACATACAGTTAGCACTCTTCATGTACTAGTGATAAAAATCAGGTTTAGATCATAAATGTTCAAGTAGGTGTTAAAAAAAAGCTTATGAACATGAGCACCTGCTGAAAAAGTGTACTTTTTTCTTCAGTAAGCGCCACAACTGACACATTTTGAAACTTTTATGTACCCATAACTACTGAATAATTTTTATTATTCATATAAATGTCCAAGCACATTTTTAAACATCTTAATCACCTGTTTTCTTTTATATTTCTTTTTATTTGATAAATTCTTGTCATGGCTTAATTGCACACGTAGTTTTTGTATGATGGGAGAAGGTATAGAAGCAATTATGACACAGAAAATAATACATGGCCAAATTCATATAAATCTGCATGGGGTAATAGTCAGCTCTATGTCTGAACTAACGCTACTTCATCATCCAAGGGAAAACTGGTCACTGAAAGTAATCCTTCCATACCCAGCATCCTAAGGTATGTTACACTTTTTTGTTTCAAGGACTTGGGTTTTTTTTCTTTTTGACTTTTCCTTTTATTGATAGTTGATTGCTCCTTTTATATAAGAAGCAAGACCATGCAAAAATGTGACAGCAGACAGCAATGCAAAAACCTATCAGTAATAAAAAAAACTACCAAGAAGCAATCTTCAATAAAGAAGTTGGTTTGGGAAAAAAAACTTGAAAACAAGAATCCCCTTAAATTAGATTTCCAGGCTGACTCACATATTTTAGACCTGCAGCAAAGCAGAAAGATACTGGTAACGTGAGAAATCTGAGTTTTGTATCACTTCCTATGTTTTGTTTCTTGTGTACCTTGGAGGTCGAAGTACTCACTTTTTTAGGAAGGAACAAAACCATTGGAAATCAATGAAAAGACTTAGACTTCAATGAAGCTAAGTTCTATAAGAGCATCATGCTCATCGTGTAGTGAGCTGTCATACCAGCTGAGTCTCACAGTCCCGTTATCAATATTTTGGCTCCATTTACCCACACTGCTTTTTTGTGTGTTCTCTATTCCCATAAACCATGTCTCCACTGTAAAAGTGTAACTCCTGCTTTTTTTCTTTTTTTTTTTTTTTTCCATCCCTTTGGTAGTGCTGTAGACATTCCTAGTGTGAAACAAATAAGTAAATAGCGTCATCCTGGAGCAAAATCATAAAAGGCCTTGTTCTTTTTTTTTCAGATTTCCCCATATCACATTTCTTAAAAATATCAGAGAACACTAAAGATGTTCAACACAAATGCAATTTCACTGGTAAAATACTAAGGTCAAAGTGAGGCTAGTTTGTTCACTGGAAATTTCTGTACATGCATCTTGTGCTCTTTTCCCTGCTTCCTTTACCCTTGGTTTGCATGGCATTGTAGATACCTCATTGGATATATTCAAACAAATTTCTTCCTTCCAGAAATTGTTTGGTTTCTGTTTGCCCTTGTTGCTTATCCCCGCTTGATTTCAGTGATGTCATGAAACACCATCCGTTGCCATGGCAACGATCAGCGGTGTGTGGCATGAGCAGCAATGATTACAGGTCTGCACTGCTCCACTGTTTTTTCCAGTCATTTCACAGAGACATCTTTTGTTTCACAGTATATACCAAGTTGTGTTATTAACACACTTACCCAGTTTTGTGCCTACCTAAGTGCCTGTTACTGTAGAAAATACATTCCACAAAGGGCTTCCCTTACACCCTTTTTTATAGGTGCAGACACACTACTTTAGGGAGCGTTCACTCTTTGAGTGACATTATCTTAGAAGTGTGGAGTAGGGCATATGGAAGGGTTAACTTCTGATGTGAAATACGACTTAAGTCAATTCTGCTTCCTAGGCCTAGAGGCAAACAGGCCCAAGCAGAAGGAATGGGGCAAGTTGTGACCAATTATTAAATGAGGGGCAAGATGCTGTGCAGGGGGCTTTCCCTTAACAAATACTGTCACAGAATTCCTGTTTTTTTTTTTTTCTTTTTAAAAACAAAGGTTAAGCTGTGATTTACAACCCACATCTGTGTTCTGAAAGAGACAATTTTCTGCCAATGTGTCTGCCTGTGGAGGAACTCTGATTCAGCTGCTGGAGACACAGCTGCCGCTCAGCCTTTCTCGCATGGAATGTAGCAAACATTTCTTTTTAAGCTTATTTAGTCACAGGTTGCATCTGCAGGGAAAGTGGACAGAAAACCTCATTGTGTTTAATTTTGGGGTCATCAGTGCCTCACACCAAGATACAGCTGTGAGCTCTCATGCACAATTTATTAACATGAAATAAACTCAGCTAGGATTTATGTGCACTTTTGCATTGGGTTAGCAAATTCTTTTATCAAATTTTTCCCAAGCAGTAAATGAAAACAAAGTTTTCTGCTTGCCAAGTACTTACCTAGATATCCCTCTCCAATCTTTATGACTATGTTGTTGTACGTAGTACCTTTTTGAAAGTTAAGAGAAAAAAAGAACACAAATTTTCTATCCATTCCTCATCCTCTATTAAGTGCATAACTGTTTTTCCTTTCCATCCCCAACCCACCCCAAATCCTCATGAAAACTATTGAACAAAACCTGTAGAGGTGAGAAACAAGGCAAGTGGAAGGAAGTGTTCTGCTGAGTGCTGCAGAGGGGCAATACTCCTATACCTTGGCAAAACTGTCAGGGAAAGGAACTGTGCATGACTTCATATAAATCCTTCCTCTTTTCAGAGCCATGGGACTCTCAAACTATGTTTAGTTTAGTGCATCATGTGGTGCAAAACAGTACATGCATAAAGCAAAGGAGCTGTGGTTCTGGAACATATCTTCCAATTTTTGTTGCAACCATAAGGCTGCAAGAAGTGAGTCTGCTCACTTGAGACCAAAGTACAGCAAATGAGGACAATGAAGTTAACTTCAGAAATGTTTTTCTCATTTGAATGGAAATTTGACCCTGAATTGAAAGCTGCCCAGGGATGTCATAACATTGCTAGTGCCTTTCTTTAAAGGAAAGTCATTTTGATTGTTGGGTTTTTTTAATTAAAAAAACAGTATTATGTGCTCACATTCTTTAGATAACACTTGAACATCTCTGAACCATGCTTCATCATTATGTTTTGCTCCCATATTTAGATAACAGGCATCTAAGGGACTTTAAATATTTCAGGGATTTTCTTTTTCCCCAAAGAGAAATCTTAAATACATGTGAAAAATATAATGAAATAGTATATTCAAGGCTGTATAAACATTCCTGGCATAGTATCTTAAAATACTAATTGATGAAAACAGTTTGCATCCATTTTTTAATTCACCGCTTATAATCAAAACAGGAGGCTTAACCCACCTTTTTTAAAAGCAAGTCAGCCAAACAGTTCCTCTATATTTTCTTTCCCTTTCAAAAAAACTACAAGAAGTCATCATAAATATTCAATGAAGTATGTCAATTAATTTTCTCAGTTTTTATTACAGTTTTAAAAAACAGTGATGAAAGGAAGGATTTATTGCATCTCTGCTGGAATCAAAGATACTCTTTGGTAAGCAGTGTTCTTTCTTTATATCTCTGAGAAAACAGTTTACATTGAGATCACTATACATTTTAAACTATATAATGGAGTTTACATATATAAAATATTCCTGATTTAACCAATGGTTTTTATTTTCTTCTCCAGTCTTTTATTTCTTGCCAGTATGGAGATGAACTGATACAAGAATTAGAAGTTTAGAAATAACTTTTTAATGTCTAAAGGGCATGAAATTTCCAAGCACTGCATTTACTTTATTTTGGTAAGGAAGGTGAACTGGATCATTTAATTCCACTAACTCCTTATTCTGTTATTCTCCTAGGCATGGGCAAATGTTGTCTGCCTCTGCTCTGCAGGTGTATGCTTCTCTCTCTCATTTGTTTCCATCTTATCTATCTGTTGTTTTTCTAAGGCTAGAAATAAAAAAGGAAGAACAAAGAACATCCATACATATCCTATGGCAAACTGCCCTCTTTTTCTTCTAAATGTCTCTTCTTCCTGAGTTTCACCAGTATATCAATGTGAACCATGTGCCTGCATAATGAGAGAGGGCACAGCAGTATTTGTTCATGAGTGTTTGTCATTAATTCATTTGGGATTTTGACATAAATTTGTAACTAGTCATGTATATAAGGATGTTGATGCTCTAACACATCAATTAATTATACAATAGGATTAAATCTTAGAACCATCACTGATTATTTCCCTGTCTAAATGTTTGGCATTCAATCAATGAAATGAGACTGTACCAAAACCCAGATACCGATGTAAATTAGCCTGGTTCTTTCAAGTGAATACACTTTTTTGGGTTGTGCTTCTCCTTGTCATTTCCAGCACATGTCCTGTGGAAGCAATGCAGTTAATGTTAGTTAGACCTTTGCAGGCCTCACTAGTTGTTAAACGTTTGAAGCTAATGGTCTCAGTCAGCACAATTTAACTAAAAAAGGAGTGGATTATTCATAAAAGGATGCACCGTCTGGAGCCTCAGTATCTGAAAGACTTAAAATGTTGTTGTTATTTACCATATCCTGCTTATTTGTCACAGTTCTCTTGAAGAACAGGTTGCATAACTTAAAGGTACATGAGCTCTGTCACTGCCCCATGCAGGCACTGCTGACATTGACAGAGTTCAGGTCTGCTTTCTTGTGCTTCTCTACAGCTACAGGAATAAACTGCTTCTGTTCTGACCACATCTCAGTTGCAATTCCAGTTATTTCTGCAACAGCCCCTTGCCACTAAGGAACCAAAAATGTCTATTTAAAATACTAACTCTCTGGGTGTAGGCTGATGGTAAGTCAAACTATCAGGAAGGGGTAGCTTCCAAACAGTGGGTAATGTCCCTTTACTCAGGCCACTGACGTGAGGATCAGGTAAATACCTGATGACATTCATGCACTTGTACTGAGGCAAGTGCTCATAAAAGAGCAGAAGAGGCATTAGACCTGTGCTCATTTTCTTCATTCTCTTAATACCATTCCAAGCAATTGATCATCCACTGGGAAAAGAATATCTAGAAAATTTTCTTTGTTATTGCTATGATTAGCTGGAGTCCTAAGTGAGAAGCAAATTATTGTAGCCCATTAGAATAACTAATACACAAACAATACTAAATATTTTGCAGTTTAACAGGCATTTTGTCAAAGACCATAAATGAACGTTTTGTTAAAATTGCAGTTGTCTCACTAACAGTTGTGGCAAGAGAGTCTTGCTGTTTGCATTCTGGTTAAGAAAGAATACTGCTCTTGCTTGACATGGAGCAATTTATTATGTAAATATCACAGTCCTCCTAGCCCCTACTAGTTTATATCATAGCAACATTGAAGTACCTAAGCATTATTACTGTATGAACTACTTGCTTTTGGGAGGGGCAGATGCTGTGCCGATGGTTTAAAAGATTTTAATTTGCGTATCAGAGCTAGCTGAATCCACAGGAGAGAAAGACTAGAAATGTATCATCTGTTCTTCTAATAATGATGCTTTATCTCTTTCAAATGAGCAAAAATATTTAATGCAAATGACTGTCTGCATGAAAGATACTATTGTGCACTTTGAATTTCCTCAGAGACCTGTATACTATAACTGGGTGCCTCAGGTGATGTTAACTTTTTGAGTAAAGTATTGAAATTGTCTCCTGAAGAACAAAGGGTGCCATTTCAGTAGATTTGTATATTTCAGTGAGTCTTTTCTAGTATTTAATTTGTCAAATTCATCTTTATAACAAAAAAAATTTTGTGTTGATTTTTTTTGTTTCTATTTTGCATTTTCTTCTTCCTAGCTTTTTATTCTGTTTACAAAACCTGCTTGTCTTTCTCTCATATAACTCAAGTAACTGATCACTGCTTTCAAATAAGTAACAAAATAACCTCTAAAAATGACAGTGGTAAAATAAATAAAAATACTTATAAATTTCAACTTTCAGATATTTTGTATTTTACTTTTATTTCATAGAACTTCTGCAAGGTAGTACTCCATACTTACAAAACGAGTATATTCTGAAGACACGCAAAAAACATTTACCTTGCAAAATTGCAATTATGAAGTTTCATAAATAAATCTGATTGCAAAAGCAGGATCTTATAGCTATACTTCTACTTCAGGGTCCCTTTCATCTTGTTATTACTCACTTTAGTCAGATTAATTCCAGTGAATCTAGCAAAAATAGAGCCATACTGCAGGTTACACCAATAACCAGATAGTAAGCAGTTCTAGCTTTCACTTCGTGTCTTGAAAACAGTTTAGTGCTTCTCTCTCTGCTATGAAATCATCAAGAAAAGTATTCTTTTCTTTTTTTCTTAATTATAACTTCATTCATCAATGAACAACATGTTTTTTCCTCTGTAGAATGCATATTCTTACTTTTACTAAGTAAGTTATTAAAAAGTTTTCCACCACCAGGTACTAAGCGGCCTTAGATCCTAATGCAAACAAAACTTAAGACATAGGTTAAAAATCAGACCATTTTCCTGTGTCTAAGAAAAAAGGCAATCAGCTTTATGGGGTAAGGAATAAATTTGAATCTAAGGAACTATGATATTTCCACCAGCCAGAATTTGCTTTTTTTTTTTTTTTGTCATTATTATCAAGAAAAAAAACCCAAGCGGACAAGCAGACAAACAAACAAACAAACAAACAAATGTAATCAATTAAAATTCTCATTGATTTTTTCCCCCCCCTGTAGCTATTCTATGTGGATAATTGAAATTTGATAATATAAAGTCTTTATTTAAGGAAAATAATTATTAAAAAAAAAGACAAGAAAAAATGTTAAATATTATGTTTTGAGTTAAACATGTATGAATGAAAATATTTTGTGGAGCTGATCTGGAGCACACCACTTCAAGTTAGTTCAGTGTAATTTGATTCTACTGTTTTATCTCAATTCTTTCTCATGGAAGGTATGAGTACTCAGATCAATTCTGTGCTCAGGTCCTCATCGTATGTTATGAATATATGATCTAGCTATGTGGAACAGCTAGGAGATCTGGGTTGTTGAAATCCCTGCCAAGACAGAAAAGTGAGGTTTAATTAAGGAGTAACAATTTGCAATTTTGTTCACTATTGCTTATTTTCAGTCCATTTAGAGCTATCTGTAATGCAAAAATAAGACAAGATATACAGTTTTCTTGTCCTAACAGTAAGCTACCTCAGGGAAGGCAAAGCTCCTACTTATCTAAGCAGAAGAGTTGTGCTTGGATATTATCTTTTCCAGTTCTACACTCTTGTTCCAATACTAAAAATCTCTCTTCAGTAAATATTACTTCAAAGCAAAATTGACAATATATGGTAGAATCAATCCTATTAAAGCACTCACAGGAAAGCAGAACAAAAACTGGTTCAGCTTTATTTGGCTTAAGCCCTCCCATTAAAAAATGGAACAAATCAGCGTAAGAGATACAGCAGATATGGCCAAGAAATGGTGTAAGGGAAGAGCTTTCTGCTTTTGATGTGACAGTCTCCAGTAGCTTCTTTTTTAGGACAGACTAGAAATTTTTAAATATTTGTAAGCAAATTAAAAAGTGAGTTTAGTAGCCTAGTCATAATAATGTAGAAGATGAAGAGGAATAATGGATAATTCCACAGTTAAGCAAAAGTAACCAGATAAACACCTGGGCTGTAAAGATGTCCAGGCATTTACATTCTAGCATTCTGTATACTCAGAATGATAAACTTCATTAAATGTTTTTAAAATCTTTTAGAAAGAAATAAAAAGCATCAGAATTCGAGTGACGGGGGGAGGAACCAAAACAAAACGAAAAACAACTTTTTAATCTGTTTGAGGACTTATCACAATTATGTTTTTAATCCAAAAGCTAAACATACTTTCTTATATTTGTTACATTCATTAGGACTTCACAAATGGCCACAAAAATGATCAGAGGGCTGGAACACCTCTCCTATGAATAAAGACGTAGAGATTTGGGGTTAATCAGCCTGAAGAAAAGGTGGCTCTGGGGAGAACTTATTCTGGCCTTTCAATATCTGAAGGGGGCTTACAGAAAGGAAAGGTGTAGAGAGACTTTTTGACAGGGCCTGTAGTGACAGGACAAGGGGCAGTTGTTTTAAATGAAAGAGGGTATATTTAGATCAGACGTAAGGAAGAAATTCTTTATGATGAGGGTGATAAGACACTGGAATAGGTTGCTGATATCTTCTCCTGTAAGTGTTCAAGGTCGAGTTGGATGGGGTTATGAGCAACCTGATCTTACAGAAGACTATCCTTGGCAGGAAGGTTGGATGAGAAGAACTTTAAAAGTCCCTTCCAACCCAAACCATTCTATGATTCTATGATTTTCATTTTTTTTTTCAGTGAAGCTTGAGAACAGGAGATTGAGAAATTCTGGTAAATGCAAACTTATGTTTGGTCAGAAGGGGGGTTTAGTTTAGTTTTTGTCTCACTATCCTACTCTAATTTTAACTGGCAAATTAATCTTCCACAAGTCCACTCTTTTTTTCCTATGACAGTAATTGGTGAGTGATCTCTCTGTCTTTATGTGTTGGGTTCAGCTACAGCAGTCATTTTTTCTCCTTCTCAGTAGCTGGTGCAGTGCTGTGGTTTTTGACTTTCAGTCTGGGAACAAGGCTGATAACACTAATTTTTTTAGTTATTGCTAAGTAATGTTTACTCCAACCAAGGACTTTCTCAGTCTCATGCTCTGCCAGAGAGGAGGGGAAGCCGGGAGGAAGCAGAGGCAGGACACCTGACCCAAACTGGCCAAAGGGCTATTCCATACCACAGCACGTCATGCCCAGTATAGAAACTGGGGGGAGTTACCCGGAAGGCCCAGATCGCTGCTCGGGTCGGGCTGGGTATCGGTCGGCAGGTGGTGAGCGGTTGTGTCCTCTGCCCTTGTTATTTCCCTTATCATTATTATTGGTAGCAGTAGTGGTTTGTATTATACCTTAGTTACTGGAGAGCTGTTATCTCAACCCGTGGGAGGTACATGCCTCTGATTCTCCTCCCCATCCCTCCGGGAGCGGGGGGAGGAAGAAGTGGGGGAGTGAGAGAGCGGTTGCATGGTTCCGAGTTGCTGGCTGGGCTTAAACCACAGCAGAGTTTTTGTGGCATCCAACATGGGACTCAAACCCACAACCCTAAGATTAAGAGTCTCATGCTCTGCCAGGGAGGAGGGGAAGCAAAGGGAGGGCACCTGACCTCCCTGCTCGGGTCAGGCTGGATATCAGTCGGCAGGTGGTGAGCAATTGTATCCTCTCCCTTTGTTATTCCTCTTATTATTGGTAGCAGTAGTGGTTTGCATTATACCTTAGTTACTGGACTGCTCTCATCTCAACCCGTGGGAGTTACATTCCTCTGATTCTCCTTCCCATCCCTCCGGGAGTGGCAGGAGGAAGAGGGGGTGGGTAGTGAGCAGTCGACTGCTGTAGCTAAACCCAGGACACCTTATCTTAACCCGTGAGTTTTTTAATTTATTTTCTTTCCCTGTCCTGTTGAGGAGGAGGTTGAGAGAGCAGCTCCACGGGCATTTGGCAGACAAACAAGGTTAACTCATCACAGATTTACACAAGAGAAGAGAAATGAATAATCGTTGCATACCTAAAATGTGTGTCTGGCTTGTATTTTGCACTTGCTGCTTTCATATTGGTACTTCTTTCTGAAGATCTAGCTATGCTGGAGAAGGTATATGTTGCATCTTTTTAGTCTTTTACGAGACTGATTTTGAAATTTTATTTTATATTGTTTTTTTTCTTTCACAAATCCTTACTCTTTCCATTAAAACTTCATAAATTATTTTCATTAGTTATAGGTTTGTAAGATTCAATAATGCAGTAGGTATGACACAAGAAGCCCCTTCTTAAGAGACAAAAATTTAATCAACCTTCTCATCACAGATTGAAATATTGCAAGTTTTTGGAAAGTTTATGTTCTGAGTTCCATTCTTCCTTATTTTTCTTTTAGCAGTATCCATTCCCACTCAGATGTTAACATGTTTGGTAATCATTGTTATTTCCATCTTACCTCAGAAGACTTGAAGCTTTGGTTCTTCAAAAACTCACACTTCTGCACCCAGCTGTTCTTTGCTGAAGCATTGGTTCTGCTGCCTCATACCCCACTCAGTCCCTTCCTAGGTTCTATTCCACATCTGCCCCACAATCCCAAGGTGATACATTCTGTCTCTCCTGAACTTTTTCCTCTCCTCTTAATATTCCCCTCTCACTTTTGCAGGGACCAAAAGCAAGATGCCCCTTCCCTTTACACAAGCCTCTGCACTGCAGGAAGAGCAGGGGAAGCATGTCCCTGGGGTGGAAGTAAGCAGAAAGAATGGGAAAGCTGCTGGACTCATTACAGCCCCCTTTTCGCAGCTTGTAAGACCACCACTAGGCTGCTAAGCTTCTGCTTGCCAAACAGCTCTAATCAGATGCCTCCACCTTGAGAGGCAGTAAATTGGGACTGAAAGTTAACCTAAGGAGTTACTTTCTTCTTTCCCAGTAATTCTTGATTATTTGTTCACAGCTCCACAGAAATGCAGATTTTCTTTCCAAAGGTTGTTCACATGAACAGAAGGTAACTTACATTAGACATAAGGAAAAACTGCATAGTTTTTCTAGGCAATAAATCCTTTGGGGGATGTTTCCTCCTAAGAGAGTAGTGTTTAAAACAAATACTAGTTGCACTAATGCAGCAAGTAAATAGAAATTTGTTTTTAGTATTTGGTGCTGGTTGCACTGCTTTTGTAAACCTATGTTGAAACATTCAGTCAGATTCCATGAAGACATGATCACTAAGTCAGATAAGGAAAAGTGGTCTTGTACTAGAATACTGGACTGTTAGCTGTTTGTCTCAATTTTTTCACTCTTAATTAGTGCCCACTACAATAGACAAGATTGTAGAAGAGTTGTGGTATAGGCCAATTCTGCTACAGCTATTTCTATTCCTACTTACCTTCTGCATTTTACTATCAAAATATAGAAGCTGTAAAGGCATTAGCTGAAGGCCAGAGCTTGGGGAAATGTATTTGAAATTTAATAGCAGCCATGGGGTTGATGTACTGAAAAGGGATTTGGGGATGTTTGGAAAGCAATAATAAAGAGCAAGTGAATTCAGAAATCCAACTATTAAAATGCTTTCATAAGGAAAAGAAATTTAAGTTAGAGGAGCAATTTTTAATAAAAATATTGCATACAGGAAGAAAATTGTATGAACTAGTGGAAGCTCAGTATGAACTTAATCCTTAGACTGAAAGGGTGGAAAATATGATAACTTATGTTTTTTCTTTTTAGGAAAGGCAGTTAATGTGGCTATTCTGGGGACATATGCACAGCACGCTAATCATTGTCCATCTGTCAGGAAAAAGAATAACACCTCCTTCTTATTAAAATAAGAGGAAATACTTTTTTTTTTCTTTTGTGTGTTAACATTGCACTATCTCTAAGGATTTCAAAGTTATTCTGAGAAAACTCAAGCTCCTAGGACTTTAAGGATTCAGACTGGTAAAGCTGATTGTGGATTTGTGGAAGAAAAGCACAGAAGTCATAAAATTAATTAATAAACTAATAAATATTGCAACCACAGGCAATGACTTGCCTTTTGAGACCAGACAGGAGTTATTTCTCTCCCTTGATGCTTAACTTGGTTTTGCATTTTTATCTCTTGATTTGGAAGTACTAGAAACGTGATATAAAATCAGGCAGTTAGGTGATGACCTAGGACCCTAGAGAAATTAATATGTCTCAAGTATTTTTTTAATGTCTCTTGCTAAAACAGTTGGGATCCCATTAACTCTACTTCATGTTACCTTCCTACATGGATGATGGTGTTCACCAGAAGATACTTCTTATTTTTATGATATCAAGTCTTCCTAGACCATAGGATTTCTTTAAATTCATGTGAAAAGCATGCTGGGGAGTGGAACAACTGTAAGGCTGTTCAAATACTGCAGGTTTGCTTCACATATCCCTGTGTGACAAATGGCTTAATATTAACAATAATCTTGAAAATCACCCTAATATCAACTGAAATAAAGTAAAATAAAAGTGATATTACAACATTCAAACTAATAATCAAATTTAGAAATATACATTAAGATTAAAGTAAGGCAATTAATTAGAAAAAAAAAGTCTTGTTATTCAGCTTAAGCCAAAATTATGTTTAGAATGTCTCTTTCTCATTTCACAGGGATTATCTTTTCATCAATGCTTGGCACTGCAGTTTGTGAATCTCAGATAATAGTGTTAATTGCTGAAGCACCTTGATTTTTAAACTGTTTTTGGATTCTACTCAAATTTGGTGTTTCACCATCAAAACATACTCCAACCACCACTAAAACCCTTCACTGTCTTCCTCTGCTAACAGATACTATGGTTTCATAGCATTTTTCTTTCAGCAATACACTGCCCAATTCCGGTAATCTTCTCCAGGCAGTTATTGCCACACATGTGGCACCATCTCCAATTTTTCCTAGCTCTTGGTGGTTGAGGCTGGACAGAATAGATGCCATCCCCTTTGAAAGATGGTATCTCTGGAGTGGTGGATTTTGCAAGGGTGATTTTCAATGTAGCATGGGAAGTAATGATTCCCTGTGATTTTAATGCTGTTATTTCATGATGTAGCTTCCATTCTATTAATCCCAGTTAGAGATCAGAAGGGAATATTTGGACTAGGTCAGACTGACAGTATGACAAGAAAGGATTTTATTCATCACTGTAGCAAGTAGTCTGCTTTATAGAATTGTTACTAAAACTGTCCTCAAGCCTTCCCTGCTTCCTAGATTTGCATATCCTGCATATTCTTAAAACTGCAAGCACAGATCCAGCTGATACTTTTTTTGTGCTTTTTCTGTTGGAAAAAAAAAAAAGAAAAAAGAAAGAAACTTCAGACTTGTTTAGCAAGTCAAAAGAAAGTGGAATACTTACGACAATCTTGATCTATAATTTTCTTGTGTCCAATATGGTTGTGGATTATGACTGACCTATCGCTATAGTTCTTAAATGTGTTGTAAGGTAATAGGAAGCCTTTGGCAGCCTGTGTTATATGCAGATGGCTTTATGTGTGTTTCCATGTACTAAACTTCTACACTGTTGTTACTTGCAACAGTCAAGATTGACAATCCAGGAGTTTCATTCCATTTCTGAAGTTGAATAACATAACTGAGGTTTGTAGATGACAGTCTTCCCAGGACAGACAGAGAACATCTGTCAATTGCACTAAGAGCTGGTATGGGTCTGGAGCATGTGTATCGTTGTTGTTGAGAGTTAATATTTGCCTAAGCACTGTAAACTGAAGGTTTATATTGTGTACAATACTATCAACTTGAAGGGACATGTTTGGAAATTGTTTTTGAGAAGTCTCCTGAGTATGGAGTAAATATAAAGAAATTAATGTAGGAAAAGATTCAGATTGCTTTAATTTGGGCTATATATTTGTTTCAAAAAATGTGAGGGGAATATGTGTGTCATTAATTGTTTTATTTCACATATTGCATTTTGCAGTTATAAAGGATCACATATACATAGCTTCTTAGCTTTTCACTAAGAGATTATATGAAAATCTCTGAACACTGAAGAAGAGTATTAAAAATAGAAGGCAACTGTGTAGTATGACCTATCAATATAATATCACAGTACAATATTGCAGTGATAAATATTAACTCATTGCCTCAGGACTATGAAGTGATTTGATATACTTTAGCGCAAGAGCTTTGCACTTATTTAGCCATTTATATCAATGCATGTTGGTTTGAGCAGCAGAAAACTACAACCATAGCATCTGACTACTGCTTTTTGTTGAATTTATAGTTGCACATCACCTGCAATAAAGCTGGAAAGAAAATGAGACTGAGGCAGAGGAAGAGGAACCATACGTGGAAGGGGTTGTCCAGTGAAGGGGGTGGATGCTGATGCAGGGGCATATGGCTGGATAAGGAGACAGGAAAAGAGAGTTTATATTTGCTGTATAAGAAGAGAAGAGATATGAATTTGGCCTAGGTTTTGTTTAGTAGTAAGTCCACATGTGAAAATGTGTAATTAAGAAACAACATGAAGCATATGCAAAGAGGTGCAGCTGAACTGAACAGACTATTCCAAGACTGTTGATTTTCCAGTTATATCCTTTGCTACCTCAGACACACACAAAAACCTACAGAAAAGGAATATGTTTAATTTCCATCGCGCAGTAGCAGTGCCAATAATATGCTGAGGAAGTCAAAGATGCAATGAGAACATGAAGCACAGCATCAGGAGAGGATTTCATTTACCTTGCTACAGCTTGGAGATAGGTAACACTGAAGCATGATGTTCAGGCTGAAGTTTTAGATACACATCATGATACCTTCATGAAGCTACAAAAAGAAAATTCCATCATAGTTCTACACACTTTTGAAAAGGGCAAGCACAAGAAAATGAGGAAACTAGAAGGAGCAGCCAAAAAGAAAAATATTTGAAAGCATGAAAGTTATATTGGAAGCATGAAGCAAAATCATACCACCTGTGTGCTTGTTTTGGCTGGGATAGAATTAATTTTATTCACAGTAACTAGTATGGAACTGTGTTTTGGATTTGTGCTGGAAACAGCACAATTCAGTGATATTTTAGTTGTCACTAAGCAGTGCTTAGACAGAGCCAAGGCCTTTTCTGCTCCTCACAGCACTCCACCAGAAAGTAGGCTGGGGGTGTACAAGAAGTTGTGAGGGGAAATGGCCAGAACAGCTGACCCCAACTGACCAGAGGGAAATTCCTTGCCATATGATGTTGTGCTCAGCATATAGAGGTGGGGGAAGAAGAAGAAAGACAGGCACATTCAATGACGTTTATCTTCCCAAGTAACCATTGCACATAATGGAGCCCTGCTTTCCTGGGGATGGCTGAACACCTGACTATGAGAAGTGGTGGATGAATTCCTTGTTTTGTTTTACTTGCATGTGCAGCTTTTGCTTTACGTATTAAACTGTCTGTATCTCAACCCACATTTTTTCTCATTTTTCCTCTTCCAGCTCTTTCCCCCGTCCCTCCAGAGGGAGTGAGCGAGTGGCTGTGTGGTGCTTAGTTGCCAGTTGGGGTTAAACCACAACAACCTGTCAACAAACACTTGAGAAATTATGAAAAGAAATAGCTAAACAGCAATGTAAAGGAAGCTAGTAAATTAAGAAGTCATTTTTCAAAAAAGCTGATTTGTGTCCAAGAAAATATAATTAATTCCAACAATCACAGTGTAAAAGCACAGCAAGATGGATCACAAATGCATCTGAAGAACAACTTGGAAAGGTTCAAAAACTGATACTACACATTTTTTCGTATACAACAGAAAGAGGAAGCTCTCCAGAGAATCTACAGAAATAACAGAACAACTGTACAAAGAACGTCCTAAGAAGACAAAGGTTCAAACATTTAATTTGTATTTATTTATTTATTTATTTAATCCATGTTAACTATGGAGGAGTTTGAAATGTAGAAACAGGGACCCCTCTTTTCAAAGTATGTGTCAGAGTCTTTGTCTAAAATTGAAGTATTGGCAGAAAAGGTTATGGATCAAGGAGATGTTGTGAGCAATAACAAATCACCAGGAACAGATGGCTTCTGCCCCAGAGTTCTGAGGGAACTCGAGTATGAAATAGCCGAACTACAAACTATGGGGTGTAGAAAACTGACATCGTGTCAGAGTACTGGAAAGTGATTAAAATAATGCCAATTTTTAGAAAGGAGCTCCAGGGGAACTATGGATGAATAAAGACTAGAATTAAGGGACATACGGATAAATATGAGATGTCACAAACCTACTGGACTTCTTTGAAAAGACTAACATGCATTTAGAAAAAGGACATCTGACTACCATTTCTTCAGATTTACAGAATGCATTCACTCATGTACCTCACCAAAGGTTTTTAAGAAAACTAAATAGTATTTTGAAGGGTAAAGGCTAATTAAAAAAAATAGGAAACAGAAGACAGAAGTAAATGAAAAATCACCCTTGCAGTAGAAGACAGTTCACTGCAGAAGCTCCATCTATGCTGGGTTCTTTGGTGCTCAACATACATTCATTCTGGAAAAGGGAGGTGAATACAGAAATGGCATAAGTTGCTGATTCTGTTAAGCTATTCAGGGTACTACAGATGATGTCCACCAGTGAAAAACTGCAGAAGCTGAACAACTGGGAGCTGAATTAACAGGTGAAAGGCAGAGTAGACAACTGTAAGCTAAGGTAAAGTCCATGTCTGAACTATTTTCCTTCCAAGATCTAAATCCTGCAGCAGGAAGAATGCAGCATAGGTTAGAAAATCACCTTCCTGATTCTACATCCCCCAGACTCTCAAATTTCATGCTACATATGTGTACTGCAGCTATCTTGAAACAGCTGTAAAATGGACTGGACCCAGTCCTTATTCATGTGGTAGAAAAAGAACAAAGCTTAGAGGAAAAACTACTTAATCTGGAATCTGCCTGTGAAAACGTGTGGATGATTTTGTCTTTTCCTTGCAGTCCTTCACTCATGGTAGTTTCAAACATAATTCACTTTATTTTCACTATGCTAAGGTTCAGTCATGACCAGTATATTTTTATAATGGTCAAAATGCAAATCTCGGAAAGATTTTAGTTTTCTTTTTTACTTCTTTATATCTAAAGTGAAAGTAAAATGACAGACAGGGCTAAATTACTTGCTTTTCATATATGAAAGCTCTTAATTGCAGTGTGGTTAAAAGCAGAGAATACATGCCAAGGGCCTCTTAATTGCCACTTTTAATTGCATTTTATGGGAATTAATAGTCCATTTAATATGAAAAAATTCTGTGGTTTATACAACAGAACAGTTTTCAAGACAGTGAACTCTCAGAATGAGTAAACCTTACTTCCTAAACATTATGCCAATGAACTTCTTTGGTGGACTGCTTGATTCAATACGAAGTTTAAAGACATTTTGTTGGGCAATGAAGAAGGTTGAAGAACTGCCAGTCATGTTAAATTGCCGAATTTCCATTACTCTGAAAATTTTTTTGATGGAAACTAATGGTGCAAATAAATCTCTGTCCTAATGCTCCTACATGGTTATGGTATAAGTGCACGGTTAAACAGAGTTGGATTACTGGGGCTATTAACTGTAGAGATGTTGTGGTTTAACCTCAGCTGGCAACTAAGTACCTCAAAGCCGCTCACTCACTCCTCCCTGCCCCAGGCAGCTCCCACTGTACCCAAACAGAAAAGAGTTGTGAAAAATCAATGCTCATTGTTGTTCCTTCCTTAAACAGAAAAGTACTGAATCTACTACTTTTTTAATGGTAATTACTTGCATTCTATATTATATTCTATATTCTATGATATTACTTGCATTCTATAATAGGTACAGTTTAAATGTAGCACCAGGAAGCAGAGGTTTAACTGGGCAATAAGTCATATTACTTAAACTGAAATGCTATTTATACAAAAGGAAGAATCAAGTTCAGTAGATGAGGTAAGATCTTTTACGATTATTAAAGTAGTCCTAACTAAAATAGAGCTTGCTGGGATAGAAGGGTGTGATGATGATTGCATTTTTAAAAAGAAGAGCTGAAAGTAGTGGCATAAGGAGGCTTTGAGTTGTTTACCCTTTCAAATCCAATTAATGAAGCTATTAGGAATCAAGTTTAAACAAGGAAAGAGGTGAGTCTTCATGCAAAATTTAGCAACCTTTCTAGAGGCTGTTGGGAAAATAAGATTACATTAGTTCTAAAGACTGGTTCATGGGAAGAAAAATCCTATCAGGGCCCTTAGTTCATGACACTTAAAAGGTTAGAAGATATTAAGAGGAAATATCTTGTATTCTTGCTCTGTTTTTACTCTTTCCTAACCATTAGAACATGCACGCTCTGCTTATTTGTTTTCTTTTGCAGATAGAAAGAAGATCCATCTCTAATATATCCTCAGAGCCTTCCCTGAGAATGAGGTTAAGAAAAGATACCAAGGAGGAAAAAAAACTAAAAAAAAAAGTCCAAGACAAATCTGGGGGGGAGAGGGAAACAGGAGGCACAGAATGAACTGAAGGTCAAAGGTTCAAAAGTGGAAGATTAAGGAACCCAAAAGCTAACCTGAAAAGCAAGCACACCCCCAGCAGCACCCCCTGCTCCTGTAAAAGGTTCCAAGGAGCTGGCTGATGGGCACAGCTGGAAGGAAGATTCTGAGGTGGATGAATCATTGGGCTGACCCATTTCTGTGTAGCCTGCTAAAGTCTCTTATGAGTTTATATTGTTCAGCACTGTCTGTTATCTGTGTGTAACTTGGAACAGTTCCCAGTGGGACAGTACTTATATTGACAAAGTGTGTGTGTTGATAGATAGGCAGTGGGACTGCAGGCTGAATGGGCTGACAAGAAAGGCGATTTTAGTTGTCTGTGCCAGAATGGTATCTTCTTCCTTAGAAAAAAGGATTAGTGATGTACAGAACTCTGAAGGTAAGTTAGACATGAAAATATTTTCCTTGGTTACTCAGGTACCCACTACAAGTGGTTGATATGCCTAAGCACATAGCTTCAGGCTTTTTTGGGTTGTTTCGTTTCTTTTTTTTTTACTGAAGACAAGTAGAAGTTTTTCAGTGAGTTAGAGAGGCCAGTTCATTTTAATTTACTTCTATGAAGAATGTGTGAAATATCCAGTTTAGTAAAAAAAGGATGTAGCCAGATATTCCACTGGTGTTAATAAGTTTTGCTTTAATTTACACCATTGAGATCTTTGATCTTAAAGTATCATTAACTAACTACAAACTATCCTTTTTTAAAGACAGTTTTTCATCTTAAAACACTCAGACAGTAAAGATATTCTTACAGATTTATTTCCCTTGATGAAACATATACAATAAGGATGGCAATTTGTCATATTTAGGTGCATTTTTTTTTAACCTTATTTTTCTTGATTTCTTCTGTTCCATTTTGGTTTTCCTATGTTAAGTCTTTATTTAATACCAGAAAGATTATAGAATTTCAAGGAACTGTAATAATGAGACACTCAGGACTGAAAGCACTGCAAGCTTAGCTGCTTTACTGGTAGGATACTCTGTACTACAAAATCTTCAAACTTACTTTAATTTTGATTGTCATTCTGATCACTTTCTTCATCTCTGTTTCTTGTGTTGTCAGCCACAAGAAAAAAAAAAAAAAAGAAACAAAACAAAATTTTCAGTTTCATAGGCACAAACTATTGCATATAATGGAAGTGCAAATGCTAAACATATCATATGTAGTTCAGGAGCTACAAGTACAAATACCATTCTTCTGTGATTCAAGTTAAATAGGACATCCAGTTAATTAATAATAAATTATTCTATTATTTCAAGAAAATTTGAATAGTCTGATGCATTGCATTCATTCAGTACCATCTTCTGTAATCTGTTGAAGGAGAAATTATTTATCCACTAATTAATTTGTAAAACTGTGCATTTACTTACTTACTTAGAGTTTAATTTCTTCCATCTGTCCTGATTCTCTCAAATCAATTATACTTAATTTTATTGCCGTGATCATTTTCGTAAGAAGTCTTTTAGTCATAATATGTCATAATAAAGCTATCAGAAACCAGAATATTTTAGAAGGATTCGCTAACCACTAAAAGCAGTCTTTCTTTTGGTAACAACTGATGCAACAGTTACTTCTCCTTCTCATTTAGTATTCAGTCCCAGTATTCTTTCAAATTTCTCTGTTATCAACTTTCTTACAACAAACCAACATATTTGGTTGTCATTTTAATAAAATTATACTCCTTGTCCTATTTCCACAATATAATTTTCTAGGAATTTCTTCTAAAATCTGTGGGAAAAAAGCATTCTGGGTGCTTTTTAGAATGAATATTGAGAAGAAAATTTGGCCTTTCAGCATGTAGTTTTGTTTTTTTCATCACAGAGTTTGTATTTAAATGTCTTTTTTCTCCTTCAGTTTTATTAGGGTAATTTCAGAAGTGCTTCTCTTCCACAATTAGTGGAATTTTACTGGATTTTGATAAGTATCTGCTTTGAAATGTTAACATAGTTCAGTACTTATTTTCATATTTTTAATTTAACGGAAAAATATATATAGGATATTTACCTATATATGTACTTGCAGTGGAGGTACTCACCTCCTATTTTTATTGTTCCTTGCAGTAATGTTGATTGAGAACTCCCTTGGTTGTTCAATATGTTCTTATCTACATGAAGTAATTTGCAATATGTTTCTTTCAGAAACTGCATTTTTCTGCATTTCAGGAAAACTGCACTTTCCAGAGAGATGACATATCCTATGAAATGCTTTAGAACAGACTGAATTGGCTACATAAAAATTTATTCTGTGCTTTCTAAATGTTTTTGTTTAAACCACATTTGAATTTCACATATGGAGGATCATCATGTTAGACCTATTGGGGAAAATAAAACTGTTAAACCAAAAAGTCTATTTTCATGACAAAAACATGGAATCTGATACATAACGAAGGAAAAATGTCTGGAAGAAATGTACTCTGTTTACTGAGTCAATATAGCAATGCTCGGAATCAGCTTATTTCAATGTCATTTTAATTTAATTGTTCCTTTCAGTGGAGTCAAATTCCTGAAATAATGTGATGCATCTGTGAAGAAGGCAAATCCAATCCTAAAATGCTCCAGGTAAAACATTTCCAAGAGAAGTAAGAAAGTATTAGTGCAATTGTATAAGATTCCACTTCAAACTCATCTGGAGAACTGTACAGTTCTAGTCAGCCATATTCAAGAAAAAATTACCAAAATGGGAAGAGGAACACAGAAGGGAAATGAGGAACATCAGAGGAATGGAGAACTTGTACTCAGAGAGCAATATGGAGAAAGAGCACAGCTTGTTTGCATGAGCAAAATAAAGGTTGCAAGGAGTATGATTACTGTCTTGAAATACATCATAAGGGAAGCTCTTAGAAAAGAGAGAAGCTGTTAAAGCTAAATATCAGTGTTGACACAAACACAAATGAGAATGGACTAGCTATAATTAAATTTAGCAGAGATATTGTAAGATGCCTGGCCATCAGAATAAAGAAGTTCTGGAAAATCTTTCAGATCAGAGCAAAAGGACCGAAAAAGTAATTTTAAGATGTTTAGTTACTATTATGAAAGAGTTTAGCTAGATGTATGTTATTGCAGGGTCTTAGCGAGTTGGCTGACTGCTAAATATGCTTGGCTGTATCACCATCGCATAATTAAAAAAGAACTAAATGGCAAAATAACTCTCGGTTTCAGTATGACACTTTGAGTGATTCCCTTTGAGCTACTCTGATTTTGAATTATTTTCTTTTACTTGTAACTGATGTATTTTTGTGCTGGTTTTGACTCTGAAGAAACTTAAGAATACTTTTCACTTTCTTTCAATGATCAAATTTTTTTTAAACTCTCATTCTAGTGGTACCTTTTAAGATGTGCTAATTTACCACCCCTTGTCCCTCCAGGTTTTTGTTCCCTTCTGCCCAAAAAGTGTTCCATCCCTGGCAGCGTTCAAGGCCAGGTTGGACAGAGCCTTGGGCAACATGGTGTAGTGTGAGGTGTCCCTGCCCATGGCAGGGGGGTGGAACTAGATGATCTTAAGGTCCTTTCCAACCCTAACCATTCTATGATTATACAATTCTATGTTGAACTAAGAGGAAGCATTTAAAATTTCAGAAGAGATGATGAATTCATTCAAGTGGACACAGAGGCTACTATTTTTGAGGAACAATACACTGCTGTGTTTTAGTCTCAGATTCACTGCATACTGAAATCCAGAAGGTGCATAAACACAAAGGAGCCAAAGGGCAGGTTCCTGAAAAAATCACTGCATTTCCAGTAGTGAAGTATCCACTATTTTATACTGAAATCAGGATTATATTTTGGATACTGTCATTTTCTAGTGAGTAGCCACTGGTTTAAATATATATACTAAAAGACAAAACATGTGAAGTTTGAGATGTACTTAGAAAGTTTCCTTTATTGCCAACAATTTTCCATTACATAATCAAATTGTCAGTAAAGTGGCAAGTAAATGAGTAGGAAGGATCCATATGTTTAATAAATAGTGTTAAGATTTTGATTTTTAATAATTTCCATTGCACTTTACTTGTCAACAAATAAAAAACACTTTTAGAAGAGAAATGTAGATGAATTCACTCAGTTTTGAAGTGAATATCATAATCCACACAACAATTATCTTCAGAATTGTTTAGAGACTTGCATTAGCAAATCCACTGAATATATCTGGTTTAAATTGAGTATCCTAGGCCTTTGACATATGAATAGCTAGAAAAGAAGTAGGAGGAGATCAGCCTTCTGCTGTGTCTTTCTTTCTGTTCAGCATGCTCCAAAATACCAAGGAAACAGATTCCAGAGGCCAAACATATTGTTTATGTAGGTATCAGATATGAAGATGAAATCTGTTAGATATATTTTCAGCTCTTCCATAAAGCTCAGTGCCTGAGCTCAGTCAATGAGAATGTCATAGGAATGCTTCATGCTTCAAAATCTTGCTTTTGTGAAACAGTTGAGGCATGTTCTGAAACTTGAGAGTACAGATAACTGACTCAAATACATTACCATTAGTAGTTTCTGAGAAGTATAAAGGCACAGGACAGATAAAAGTCCATTTAAAGCTCCTCAACATGAGTACTTTTACAAAACTGCATTTCACCTAGTTCCAGTTCTGAGTGGACAGAAGACACAGTGGACATATGCCAGACAACAGGAATTAGTTGCTCTCAGCTCTAGCAGCCACCATTATATCTTTCCAGTAGTGCTTAAATTCTATTAAATTTAATATTAATTCAAAACAGTATCTGTAAACTATTAGTTGCTATTTCTGATAGCATCTCTATCCCATCAGTGTTATCAGTGTTGTTCCCAGGCTGAAAGTCAAAAACACAGCACTGCACCAGCTACTGAGAAGAAGAAAAAATGACTGCTGTAGCTGAACCCAGGACAGCCCCTATGCATTTCTGATCTGCCAGTAATATCATGTCACTTGACAGTATTGGCTGATTCCTTTGCAGCCTGAGCCCTTAGGTTTACCCCTCAATCTGAAGGCTTCTATCAGGTACTTTATTTGTCAAAACAGAATAATTTCTGTCTGACCTACTTAAACATTTCCAATTCATGTCTATAAAGCATTCTGCCTTAAACTAGTTCGTTAATTTCATGGACACCAGTCACACGGGTGTGATAGTAGCACTTGTGATGAATGGAGGTGCCCAAACCACGGCTGAAGAAATTAATTTTCAGTTTTAAGTTTTATTCCTATTAACAAGAAAAATCAGATCATCACATAGTTGGTGCCTCTTTCTCATATATTGCAGCTGAGATTTAAGTATAGGAATAAATATCAACTTAGGATACTTTAAGGAGATACTAATTTCTGAAAATGCTAACCACGGCTGATAAAGAAGAGTAGTGTTCAAAGCAGGAACACATTCTAGCATAGTGCAGCCTTTCATAAAAATGTGGAAGGAGATCCATGAACTATATGGGAAGAGGGCAAAACACGTTGTTGTTTTGTCAGATATTTACAAACATAAATGTTTGTAATGTTTCTCCAAGTAATTTTGAATGTTCAGAGAAATATAAGAATTAAATTAATCTTGAATGGGCAGAGTAGCTTTCTGGAGTTCAGGGATAAATTATAACTTGCTAGAAACACTCCAATGTTATCCCTTTGTGTTCCAGGTTAAAGTTCTTACAGGTCTTGTTTGCTACCTAATTTCTAATCTGGTATTTCTTCTGTCCACAATTTGCTATTCAGTGCTGATGCTTTTGCTTCTTTCACCCACATCACTCTACCACAGATCACACTTTTTATCTGTAACGTTCCGCTTCTCTTTCACATACTCCCATTTTACTAAGCCAGTTCCTTTCCCAGCCTCTTCATTCTGCTAATAACCTTTCTTTTCTTCTCAAAGACATTATTTTGTTAATCCCTCTTTCCAGAAGACCTTCTTATGTCTCCTGAATTTATGTTCCTGGATAAAAATAAATTAATTAATTAAGGACAAAGTTTTTAAATCACAGAACTTTAATGTGTGTCTAAATGCTTATTTTAAAAGCTATACTTATTCATCAGACAGATTAGAGAGAGCCATAAATCTGTACATGTCCCTGTGAAATCACCTCTTTTTTTCCAGTGATGTGTCTTTAATATTCCTAGTAGCAATAATGCTCCAAAATAAAACTTCACATATATACACATGATAGCTTTTTTTTTCAGGAAATTCTACCTGTCAAGTGGGGTGTCTTCTTAAGGTTTTCTGTATTTTTATCTCTTGTTTTAAATCTTGTGCTTGTAAGGCTCATGGATCAGAACCAAAAAGAGAGAGCAATTACAACTATGATGTAAAGCCATATCTAAAGATCATATAAAATCAGACTTCAGGATACTTCACAATTTATGTTTACTCTGAGGGTAGCTGAAATTAATCTACCTCTAAATTATATTGCACTTAAATCTCTTGAACCTTAACTTTTTCAAAAACTTTATTACATCATCCCCACTCAGAAAGTATTTTCCACAATTTTTCTACATTCTTAACTCACTTCTTTATATAGTATAAAAAATGTTGTTGGGGTGTGTGTGTGTAACGTTCTGGGTTTGATCCTGGCCTTTTCCTAAGAGAGTTTAGAGAGGACTGTTCACATACAGGCATATGAAGTGAGTTAAAATGGTATCAGGCAGCAGTCCAGTCCACCATGTTGTCTACAGTGCTGCATCAGAAGAATATGTAGAACCTTCACAGACAATTATTATACAAAAACTTTCCTAGGAAAACAACATTTAGGGGGGCTACTGTTTTTTTCTTCTGTTAAAGCCATAAGGAAAATAATTGTGCAAAATTGTGTGGAGTTTCTTGCACTGAGATACACTGCACATATTACTTCCCTATAAAATGGCCATTCAGCAATTCCAACTGGTATTAAACACTTTTTTTTTTTAAATACCATTCTATATTTCAGATGACAAATGATTCTTAATGTGTGAACTTTTAGGAAGCAGGACTTCATGAAGTGAGAACAGTTTTCCTCTAAGCTACATGAAAATGTCAGTTCGCTCCTCTCAGCATGGACAGATGCAATGTAATGTGGAAATGAAATCTAAGCCTTAAAAACAATTCTGTGCCTACAGAATTTTCAAAAACTGAAATATGTGGCAAGTACCTTGATGACAGGCAACATGAAAGAGAGGAGATATTTGAAAGAGAATATCATCTAATGAAGGTGAAACTTAAGAAGACAGACTAAATTTGAAATGCAAGTGAGATGAAATAAATTATTATA
>NW_009914024.1:0-6415 GCF_000696875.1 Nestor notabilis
TTAACTATTCTATGACTCTATATTCTGGGGAATTGAGGACAAAACAGATTAAACTTCTGTGATGCATGTCAGTGACATTAGGGATATGTCTACTGGCAGTGCTGGATTAACAACTAGACTCAATGATCTTAAAAGTCTTCTCCAACCCAAACTATTCTATGATTCTATGGCAATATAATAATCCAATGGTAAATTCTCTCCCAAGTCTGACCTCAACTCAGAACAAGACAGAAGACATAAAAGACAAAGTGAGAGAAGCAAAATGCAATCAAGTATTTTGCCATTAACATTCCTTTTATTGGTTAAAATATAGAACAGGGATGCACAGAAATAGAAAAAAAACAGAAATGTTTTAGAAAGTAAGAAAAAAAAACCACAACAGGAAATTATTCCCATATTCAATTTATAAAATCATGAATGAGACTCTGACATAGGATAGGTAGGTTATTTTTCTGTTTTCCATTAAAGAACAGTGTTGCAAAAGGGCTTTCCAGAAAGCCAAACTCTCATAAATAGAAATACACCAGCTTGAGTTCCTTGGCATTTAGCAACACTAATTGTCCCTTTTTTTCCTTGCTGCTCTTTGCCATATTTCTTGGAAAACAACAGCTGTGTTTATTCAAATAGCAGTATCCTGATGACTTGATGATAAGCTAATCTGCAGGAATTTCAAGTGTGACTGTCCCATAGGAATCTTTGCAGAGCACCACACAATTGCCTTTGGATGACACAAATCCTTTGAAAGACTTCCATACTTTGGCTGGTCTGGAAAGTTACCCTCATCCTTGTTAGTTCACTGAATTTCTTGCAGCATGCACTGTATTTTTCAGGTTTAGTGGAATAATTTCCTTATTCATCAATGTCAGAAAGTAATTTCACAACATAAACAGTTTCCCTGTCATATACTCTAACCAGAGGGACGTAGGCAGTATGTTGAATTACAATTGAAACAAGCCACAGGGCTATAAATTCAGTGGGACTGCCAGGGCTCTCCATGAAACAACACAAGCTTCGGAGTACATGATACCTTAGTAAGCAGTTTAAATAATATGTCAAATGATCCAGAAAAAAAGCAACCATATGAGAGCAGCCAAATTAATCACATGTATTCAAAGAAGCTTTCAGACAAGCATACAGCCAGCCAGACGCATGTCTATACTCTGTATCAGAGGGGAATGCCCAGCTAATAACTGATCACAAAACATTGTTAACTCAGCAATTTTACTAAGCAGGGGAAACTAGGATAAAAGTTTTCTCCCCACCTAAGTCCTGTGTTGCTGGATTTCTACTTAAAAAATAAACTGTTACTCTATATAAATCAAAAGGGAGTAAGAATTAAAAATAAGGGAGATAACGAACAGGGATAGTGGGGTGAGTCTGCAGGATGGTCCTGCTGGGCACCACGGAACAGAAGGACAGTATGGGACACAACACAGCCCTGAGAGCCCAGCTTCTCAGAAAAGCAGTTAGTGTTTACGACTTTCAAAACCCAAACACAGCCTTTTTAAAAGACAGAATACATTCAGACCCACTCCCTGACAGAAGGCATCTTAGTTTCATTAGCTGCATTTTAGGTAATTTAGGCAAATGTTCATTTATTCATAATTTATTGGACAGTTGTTCCCTGCTCTTTCCATCTGGATTCCTGGGCTCTACAAAACTGCACGTCTCCAGATGATAACATTAAAAACTCTTTGGGGAACTCCAAAGACTCCCTGAGCACAGGAAGAATGTGATAGCAAAAGCCTTTTGCCACACAGTGAAGGAAGGAGGTTTACATATGTGCAATGCAGAAGACTGTACTCCTTTACCTTAACTTCCAGTATAACTTAGAGCAATGCTTCACATTAGATTTAATTTGATATAACCATACTCAGTCACCAAGAGGTCTGGGAACAGAAGCAGATCTACTGCTTTAAAACCAGACAGCAGATAGATAAAAATTAAAAGTCACATGGCATTGCACCCGTAGGCAGTAAGAATAATGATCAATGGCATCCGTCTGTAAAATATGCACCTTATATACAATAAAGTTTGCCTAGTTTCAGCTCCTAGTCCTAGATTGCACTATACCTGTGTCTGCTAAATAATGTTTCATACACCACATAGTTTCTTATAGATGAGGTCATTGAACAATTCGTAGTTTGATAAGTACATCATATTCTCCACATTAAGAGAAAATGTTCTTTCTCTATAAAACCATTTGCCAGCATTTTACTGATGCTCTTAGTTCTTTTGAACTATGGTGAATAAGGAAAGTAAACACGAGGACTGAAACCACACAGTCAGAGAGGTTGTGTTAGGGCCAAACACAAATCACTAAATAATCAAGACTGGAATGGGCCTCAGGAGGCCTCTGGTCCAGCCTTCTGCTCCGGGCAAGTCAAGTTAGCTCAGGCTGCTCAGTTGCTCTCTGCAGTCAGCCGCACGATCTGTCATAGAATCACAGAATGGCTTGGGTTGGAAGAGACCTTAAAGACCATCTAGTTCCAGGCCCCTGCCATGGGCAGTGGCACCTTGCACTAGACCAGGTTGCTCAAAGCCCTGTCCAACACTGCCAAGGATGGGGCAGCCACAGCTTCTCTGGGCAGCCTGTGCCACGGCCTCACCACCCTCACAGGGAGAAACTTCTTCCTAATATCTAATCTAAATCTCCCCTCCATCAGTTTAAAGCAAATCATCCTTGTCCTGTCCCTACAGCACCTTGTAAAAAGTCCTTCTCCAGCTTTCATGTCAGCCCCTTAAGGCACTGGAAGCCGCTCTAAGGTCTCCCTGGAGCCTCCTCTTCTTCAAGCATGTCCTTGGCTTTTGCTGCTGCCCCCCACCCCCCGCAAAGCTGCACAACCCAGCCCTCTCAGAACCTCCATGTGCATCCCATGCTCCAGTCACCATCCAGCTTGGTGGCCTCCACTAGACTCAGTCCAGCATGTCAGCATCTGTCTCAGGCGGGAGAACCCAAACTGGATACACTCAAAGTCAATGGTATGGCTTCTTCACTACTTGTTACTGCCCCATTCTATTATACGTGTGTGAGACCATGGTACATGCCTTGACATAGGATATCTCCATATCTATTTATCTCTCCATATGTATTGATTTGCAATTGGTCATCATAGAATCATAGAATGGTTTGGGTTGGAAAGGACCTTCAGATCATCTAGTTCCAACCCCCCTGCCATGGGCAGGGACACCTCACACTAGAACATGTCACCCAAGGCTCTGTCCAACCTGGCCTTGAACACCGCCAGGGATGGAGCATTCACAACTTCCTTGGGAAACCTGTTCTAGTGCCTCACAACCCTCACAGTAAAGAACTTCTTCCTTATATCTAATCTGAACTTCCCCTGGTTTAGTTTGAATCCATTACCCCTTGTTCTACCACTACAGTCCCTAATGAAGAGATTTCTTGTTTCTTTCTAGGTCATTGATAGCAACATGAAACAGCAGTAGATCTAGAAGCAACCTAGAAGTGTCTCTACTAGGAACTTAATTCTCAGTTATTGTTTAAGCTACCCTCTGAAGCCAGACAGTTAACCAGCTCAACTTACTTAATATGTGCCAGATAATGAATTATATTTCTTAATAAACATTTCAACTAAGAGTCACTTTAAATGTGTTATTTAAGTTTAGGCTTATTGCATTCTCTTTTTCAGCCTTACCTGTAGCCTCAGAAAAAGTAAAAATAGAAAAAAAGATTGGGTTAGCTTGACTTTCTCTCATCGCAAACCACCCTGTTGACCAGCAATTTATTGCTACCATTTATTTTTTTACTCATACCATTTTATATTCTTTCCTATTATTTTTCTTTGAACTGAGGAAGCAATTTTATTTCAGCTTTTGACTGTAAGTACATATTTAATTACATAGCCCAAATCTGCATAGAAATAGAGTCACTTAATCACTTCTTCGCCCATCTTCAAGACATGATAATTCAGATTGTTTTCATAGGTACACAGAATCCCCAACTAACTAAGCATTTTAAAACAAATCTTTCTCGTTTTCCAGTATTACAGACCAGTCCTTATCTTGCCTCCCTCAAACAACGACAACAAAACACACACACACACACACACACAAAAAAAAATCACAAATACCCCTAAAAAGCATAAATCTCCCCAGATAGCAATTCAGGAAAAAAATGGTTTGATTTATGTGCAGTTGTACATAAATACTATCTCAGCAATGCAGATGGTTCTCTACAAGGGTATTATCAGTGCTGATGGACTGAATAAAATTGGTGCAATTTTCCTTCACTTGACTGAGTTTCTCTTTGCTGGAAAATTAACTACAAGTAACATCTTTGAGCTTTCCAGATTAAAAAATGTGCAAGAGATTTCTGCTGCAGCAAGAAAGAATACACAGCCAAAAAACTTAGAAAGCTTACAGAACTGTAGTAGAAAACACCTCAGCTCTTAAAAATAAATAAGATGTCCTTAAATCAATTAGTGAATTTCAATGTTTGTGGTCAGCCTTCCAACATGTGTCCATCTTAAATATTCATTTCGAGTCATTAATTTAATACTTTTCTATATATTGCATTATATTAAATATAACCAGTACTGCTTTTTTCAAAATGAAAAAAATAAAAAAAGGCACTTTTGCTCAGATATTGTCTGCAATGTCATAATGTAAGAAGCAAGTGTCAGCAAAATAAAATGCTCTTACAGGCAGGATAACGGTATTTAATTATTATTAATGTATTGAATATAGCTGAAGTTCTCAGAATCATAAAAAAGGGAAGATACATATTATGCATGTATTCACTCCTTTTTTCTACTTATTTTTCCTTGCTTATCCTCAGTTCAAACAGCAATTAGCACTGAGCATCAGAGCTCACCTGCAACAGCACAAAGTACTGCTATATTGTAAAAGCACAACAGCAGAATATTCTCCTTCCTGGATAATCTGTTTTCATATAAATGGTTTTAACCTGAGCTGCTGCCCGGCTTTGAAGAAATGAGTTATCTTGTGAGAGCACCAGCACTAGTGCAGAGAGCAAATGTTCTAGTCCATTTTTTCTGCTCTCAGGCTAGGGTTCCCATGTCACCTATGGGATTTAGCTTATACCTCATAGAGGCACAGAGGGCAAAGTACACTTTGGAGCCCTCTATACATACATAAATCAAACAAAAAGTTTAAATCTGAAGAAAAAAGGGGAACAGTTACAAAACAACAGTGCCACCAAGGCCTTCAAGAACATAGTCAAAGCAAAGCAGTGCTTCCACAGCACTGTACCCACAGCTCTATGCAGCAAACCCCCTCCTGCTCACTGGGAGATGCTGCCGCCCTGGGATTCTGCTGGCACTCCTGCACTGTGCTTATGAAGCTGGTTATGTCTGCATCTATGTTATTTAATGATTTCTGACGCTTCTTGTTTCTTTTCAAAATTCATCAAACCTGGATTTCCAGAAGAGTAAGGGGGCTTTAGTTAGCCCAGTCAACTCCCACCTCCCACACCAGCCAAACACCCAGGCCACGGTCAGCCACCTCCACAGGCAAAAGGTGGTTCACTCTCTCACTAAAACAGTGAAGACAGGTAGTTAGATAATTTACAATCCATTCTATAATTAAAATATGGAATGAACTTAATGCCACAGTTCATGTTCACAGTTCATTATTCATCAAGCATCACTCAAACACTGTCAGTCATGTTTTTTTATATTTCTATTCTGTTCCTGAGCTCATACCAGGTACTCTGCAGGGTCAAAGGCCTCCAACTGAACTTCTTCTTCTTAACTGGGGTCTTTTTCTACACTTCTCCAGATATCTTCCTGAGCAGGAAACACTACAACTAGTCCAGCTGCATTTTTTTTTCCCAAGATAATTAACTGTTGCACAATTCTTAGGTGTTGGCCATCTATTTACATAAACCAAGGCTCAGTGCTGTAGGAGCTGTTTTAGTAGTTTCACCTGTGGTGGAGCTTGCAACAGCTTAATATGTTGAATGGGTTGTCTGAGAAGCACCTCTCTAGCTAGGAGAGATTTGAGCAAGATTTCCCATACAGTGATCTAGCATCTCTGCAACCCAGTGACTGGAGATCATGCTAACCTTTTGGGTCAAATTGCTATGCTTAGAGGACATCACCTACAGGTCAGAAATGTCAGTGGATGGTATTTGGGAGGCAAAGAGGGTATATCCTTAAATAACTTGTGTATTTCCTTTATAATGGACCCATTACTTCAACTGACTGTGATTGTTTTTGTTGTGGGGGTATTCATCTTTCCTTGCAAATTTAACATAATTATTACTAAAACACTAAATTTTTCATTTTAATATTGAATAACAACATAGTTATACCTAGTGAGAAGCAGACCATCATGTCTGGCGGGGTTGAAACTAGATGATCTTTAAGGTTCCTTCCAACCCAAACCATTCTATGTCTCATGATGGGATTCAAACGCCGATATAGTATGA
>NW_009914024.1:6446-27038 GCF_000696875.1 Nestor notabilis
CATTCCTGCCCATGGCAGGGGGGTTGGAACTAGATGATATTAAGTTCCTTTTAAACCATAACCATTCAACGATTCTATGGTGAAGTTCTTTCAGCTTCAGATTCTGAAAGACAGCTAATGTTTCGTAACGTCTTTGAGGTCTGGGTTTCTTACCGTTCTTGTATAAAGCCTCAATTGTTACAGCTGACATCTATGCTGAAGGTAGTATTGTAATACAAATGAGAATAACAAGTAATACAATGTATATTTATGCTATAATTTGAATCATTAAGTAAAATGTCACTGTATACACACAGCTGCTTTTTGGACAGCAACAGTAATTTCCTGCTTTTCAATGACTTGAACAAATGTTGTAAGTTTTAAATAAAAGTCTTTTTGCTTGTTTCTTAATTGATGAATTCAATTCCAAGAATTATAGGGGAGGAAAGAAAAACAACAACCTGAATTAGTTTGAAACACTGGCAGAATATGTCTTTAGAAGTTGGAAAACCACAGAAACATGCAGTCATCACCTGGTTTACTTCTTGCTAGTAAGCCTAAACTGGGTTGCAAAGGGTTGTTATACTTTTAGTGTATCACTTAGAATTCCCACTTATCTGTGCATTTTCTTTGAGATGATGTAATCAGATTGTCAATTCCAGAACAACTTTTCCACTTTGTTATATTTTATGATCCTAAAATACCTGTTTTCTCGCAAAGAGGAAAAAAAAACAAAATAACACCTTTCTGGAATGTGACACCACTGAAAAAATAAATGTTTCTTCATGATACTACATTCATGAAATACATATAGACAACAAGGACTGTTTTCTGTGAGAATCAGAGTTTTATATTTTCACTATTAAAACACTCGAGTTTTGCTGTGAGGATATGAGAAATTAATTTCCAAATTGTAGTTTAAGGAGATAATACTTCCCTGTGAGTGTGGTGAGGCCCTGGCACAGGCTGCCCAGAGAAGCTGTGGCTGTCCCATCCCTGGCAGTGTTCAAGGCCAGGTTGGACGGGGCCTTGAGCAGCCTGGTCTAGTGGAAGGTGTCCCTGCCCATGGCAGGGGGGTTGGAACCAAATGATCTTTAAGGTCCCTTCCAACCCAAACCATTCTGTGACCCCATAGTCATGGACAGACACCTAGAGAACTAGATGTTACTTGAAAGACTGAATGGTTTTAGCAATTCACGATCAAGTGAGTTGGAGGACCTCAGTCATCTGCCTTTCTCCTTCGCAGATGAGACTTATGTCTACCTGAAGGAATCATCTGAATGGCCACTCCAGGTCATTTAGACACAGAAACTTAATCCATCACTAATTTCTATGTAGACCAGCAGCCTGTGCTATGGAATACACAGCTTGGTGTAGAAAAGGGTATGTGTTACCCACCATCAGGGAGACCAGTACACTTTATCAGAGAGAAATGGGACCAGAGAGTAAGGTGGGACCATGTAGTCCTGTCCCATTATGAATCCCCAGGGTTTATGGATGAAGCAAAGATCAAAACTGTAGTGACTACATCATGCCTGTAGCCTTCACAGTTACTTGAAATCTATAAAAATCCTTGACACAAGTTTACAAAGCAGTCTGAATAGGACATGAGTATCTATTAATGTTCAAAAAAGGAAAATTCATAATTCAATTATTATCCTTATTTACTTGCTTTCTCTGTATTTCACACTGAAGGCTTAGCTTCTGTTTAATACCAAAATAGGTAACTTTCATTCTCTACAGAATTTACATTTGACCTCTAGAACAGTACAAAATATTTCACAAAAACCTTCATAATTTACTGCGCATACATTGCTGCCACCATTCTTCAAAGCTACTATTTTGTCTGCTACTCGCCATACTTTTTAGCTAACACATACGCGTACATATATGTATACATGTATGTTAAATATGTGGAGTTCCTCACCAGCTTCTAAAAATAAGCTCCATCAAACAAAGCTGGTGCTATGGAAAATATACAGATACTTGGAAGAGGCAGAGAGAAGGGAAGATTTAATGGCATTTTTCTTTTTACAAGCAAAATGTTGACATTTTAGAAGTTTTGTCCAGTGCAGGCCAAAACTGGCAATGCACATGGTCATGGAAATTTCTTGATTTTTTCCTTGGTTTTGAAATTTCAAAATGCAATATTTGAAATTCTGAAAGATTTCATATCATTTTGGATTGAATTAATTTATAGGCCAGCCAATGAAATCTGGATTTGAGTAAAAAAATAATCTGAGAGAATACTGACAAGAATGATATGGATTTGTCCTGGCAAGGAGACCAAGGACATGGAAAGAAAATGTAGGTATGAGAAGACATACACTGCTTATTGCCTACAATATTTTTTTACTGAGATCATTGGCAACAAAAAGGTTCAAATTAATTAAAGCCTGGTACATGTGCTGAAACTATAGGTTGAGGTTAACACAAAATACATCTGAGCAGGAAAAAGAGCACCAAATGAAGAAAGAATATGAGCCCTTTCCTCAGTGGTAGTCCAAATTTCTACTGACAGTATTTGTGTCCATCTTGCTTCCTTATTCTGATTCCCCACTCATCCAGTAAGACTGAATAAAATAAATCAACCTTATTAATTATGTAAAGACAGTTTTTGTTGTTTCATTAATATGTATTGAACTCTGTCTTCCCACATAAAGTCAAAATGAAAAAGGTATTAGTATTATTTCAGTTCTAGCGACGTGTCACAGTGATGTATGGAGAAGGAGATATGTATGTGCGTGTGCATACCTCCACATATCCACATGTATGGGCATGCAAGCCACATGTTATTTCCAGCATCTGGCTAACAAAGTTCAAAACAGTCAGTCAAAAGAGAGCATACAAATAATCAAAGCCTTGTGGAAAGCAACGTCATTCCTTTCTGAAAAAAGAATGGTACTGATCAGTCAACCCAAAGTCATGCTAAAAACCCAAGATGCCGTCCAACGTTCTGTCCACACACGAAAATATTGATATAAGCAACACAATACACTACCTTTAATTGCTATTTTCAGTCATATACAACAAAGGTGAAATTCCTGGAAAAGCTGACAAAAAACATCACTTCACCAAGGCCAGAATTTTACTCAAAGATTATCTTGTGGCAGAGCCTACAACAACAATACAGGCAGGTTTAAATGGTTGGGGACTCTGCCAAAACTCCACATATACACTTGTTTTAGCTGGACTTCACTTCTTTTCAACCAACCTTGGCTTCAATTTCTGAGGGTTAGAGGTCACACCAGATAAAGACAGACAAAAGCCAGCAAATCCCACCTCAGGTAAGAGGGACAACGTGGCAATGGCAAGATGTGAAACAAGGGTGCAAGGGCCCTGCTCTTGCATGCAATCCTCTTGCTGCTTGGGGAAAAGACACATCATACTTATACACTTAGAGACCTTCACATGCTCAAGCCTTGGGCAGTTTGATTAGCTGACAGCAATTGATTTATGAACTTTTGCCAGTAATTTCAATGTGGAACAAATAGCCTGAGTTTCTTTTCGGGTAGCAACATGTCTTGAATTTCTTCTCTTTCAGGTACTTTTTTTTGCAGGGGAGAGCAGAGAAGGGCATCTTTGCCTAGGCAAGAGAGCAGCTTTCGCACTGCACTTGGCCATGCTGAGAGCTCTTTGGTACCAAAAGGTGTTACTGCAACACGCTTATTCCCAACAGTCATGTTTCTGACTGCTAACCTGGTAAAACGTATGCTCCTTTCCATTACTGTGGTTTGGAAAGGGGAGCTCCTGTTCTCTGAATTTCTTTTCTATTTATTGATTTCAGACAGCTATAATTTATCAAGTAAGCTACCTGGCAGCAGTAGAAAAATCAAAGTCTATGCTTTAAATTACCACTAAGAGGAGAAAGTATCTAAGATATATGCCAAACAAATGCACGTAGGTAAAGTAGTCAATACAGGGAGGAGGAGAGCAGATTAATCACAAATTATGTAATTCTGTACCCTGAAAGCTGTTCAATTTAATCTCCACCACTTGTAGCTATTCCTAATCTAGCACTGTACAGGTGTTCACAGTCACTTTTGTGTTAGCCTTGTATGACCCAACTCTGGATTTAATTGCTTAACAAACGTAATTTTATTACAGAGATAAAGATACAGCTAACACTAATAAGCTGACTTCAACATATAAAGGGCCTTTCAAGATTGGATTTTTAGTTAGTTTGCTGCTCTTTCTTTAGTATCTAATTGATTTTCTTGACATGTCTTTAGCCTGGCATACTGCCTGCCTAAGTACTTTATCTGACCTTCAGGCTCTTTGCCAGTTATCGATCCAATCCCTACAATGGCTATGTTGTAGCTGCTCTTCCAATTTTGATAAGGGCTAATGTACCAGCACCAATGAGACAGGAAGTCAATGGTCACCAAATTTCTATCATCCTGCTCTCCCTATCTATTTGTGAGACTATTCTGAGCAATGCTGAAATAAGATCCTAAGCAGGCCATATGTGCTTGTGTTCAAAATTTCTCCTCCAGGAAATATTTTACAGAAAAGAACCTTAAATACAAGTGTTTAGATAGAATTTTCATCATAGAGCTAAAGTGAAGCTTTCCTGATTTGATAAGCAGAAATAGAACCAAACTTGAGCTGTTAAATAAAATATCAAAACAATACAAAAATAAGGAAAAAAAAAAAAGTCAGATTTTTCAGTAGCAACTGTCCTGGGTTCAGCTACAGCAGTCACTTTTTCTCCTTCTTAGTAGCTGGTGCAGTGCTGTGGTTTTGACTTTCAGCCTGGGAACAACGCTGATAACACCGATGATCTTAGTTGTTGCTCAGTAATGTTTACTCCGACCAAGGACTTTCTCAGTCTCCTGCTCTGCCAGGGAGGAGGGGAATCCGGGAGGAAGCAGAGACAGGACAC
Organism: Nestor notabilis; assembly: GCF_000696875.1. NCBI lineage: Eukaryota > Metazoa > Chordata > Aves > Psittaciformes > Psittacidae > Nestor > Nestor notabilis. The sequence continues at coordinate 11,311 of NW_009914024.1, forward strand.
CTGACCCAAACTGGCCAAAGGGGTATTCCATACCACAGCACGTCATGCCCAGTATAGAAACTGGGGGGAGTTACCCGGAAGGGGCAGATCGCTGCTCGGGTCGAGCTGGGTATCAGTCGGTGGGTGGTGAGCGGTTGTGTCCTCTCCCCTTGTTATTCCCCTTATCATTATTATTGGTAGCAGTAGTGGTTTGTATTATACCTTAGTTACTGGAGTGCTGTTATCTCAACTCGTGGGAGTTACATTCCTCCGATTCTCCTCCCCATCCCTCCAGGGGTGGGGGGAGGAAGAAGGAGGGGAGTGAGCGAGTGGCTGCGTGGTTCCGAGTTACCGGCTGGGCTTAAACTACGATAGCAACTCATACACTCAAGTCAATGAAAATATTTCGGACATTTCAGGACCTGAAGGGAAAGTGAAAGAAAGATAGTTGTATCTTTAATAGTACTTCCAAGACAGCAATGTATTATAAATTACTAATAGCGAAATACAGTAAAATTTAAAAAGAGAAAGAAAAAAAAATCCCAAACCAAAATAAACAGTAGAACTTGCTAACATTCTTGTAATAGCAACAGTCAAGGTTAAGCTTTCCCAAATCCCGCTTCACTCGTGTAAGACCTTGTAGCCATGTCATTAGAGCCATTAAGCAATCTGAAGATAAGTCTAATATAAGCTGTTTCCACCAGATGTTATACTGCGTAAGGGCATAAGGGGCTACAACATAAGGCAGAGGAAGCTAGCAGATCATATTCTCAATGCAGACTCCTTAAACACTGCAAGTGATTAAAATGGCAGCACGCTCTACAAGATTTTGCTTTGTTCAGAAAACTTCACAGGGCAAATAAATGCTTATTCCATGCACACAAGAGCAATACTTGACCAGAAAAGTAGCCAAAGCCCTGGGCTGAACAACACAGTCTGCAGCACTTTCCAAAGAATTGTTCAAGTCTTTCCAGTGGAGTCTTTTAAATGTTTTTTTGTTTCATTGGTCAGTTGGTTTATATCCCCACAAAAATGCAGTCAGGAGCCATGGTTTCAGAGCAAGACTCAAGACTTGGGAATTATTGGTTGAATCCTAGTGCTGCTAAAAACACTTTTCACAACTATTGAATCTTTCAGTCTCTGTAAAACATTGGCGATGGATGCACACAGAACACTGCCAGATAAATACATTTAGAACTGTATCCAAGGACAACTGTTACAGAGCAAGACAAATCCCACAGACAGACAAGAGCCATGTTTAGGAGATACTGCTGCCCTGAGGCTCCTGCTGATCCAGAGTGAAGTCCACTTTAGACATAACTGACAGTTATTCTGGATGCAAAAAAAAAAAAAAAAAGGCACTAAAACCTTCTGCATTTATATGCTCCTGCTATTAGCTTGAAGCAGTTAAAGTAGCCCAGATTTCAAAAGTTAGGCTTGCCAGCCCCTCACAGAAAGGTAGGGATTAGCAGGAGAGAAAATAGAAGTACTTAAATCACAAACTCTTTTAAAGAGAAAGAAAGAATAAAGTTAGCTGAGGGAAAACTTCAGGAGGGAAAATTCTGGATTTTTTAAGTGACAAAGTAAATGTAACAAACAGAAAATCACATTAAGGGCTTTTTTCAATATACAGGAAAATCCCCTGCGTAATATCCTGCCCTCAGCTGCTCAGGAATCATCATATCCTTTACCTGCTCTGCAAACTCTTGTGTCCCCTGCATTGCTGGTACCAGGCTGGAAATAGGCTTAAAAAGTCCTAGAGTTTTAGAAAGGACCCATCAGTTCCCCTCCAAAGAAATAATTTCAGTTACAAATTAGGATTTGGTAGATTGATCCACTATTTAAATTTATTTGGCCTCCCATAAGGGCTATGAAGCTTCATATATAAGTAGAACAGGAAGACGCCTCCCAGACGGTTTGGCACAGCCCCAGCAGACCATCAGCCGAGGCAGCTGAAAGATATGCTCTTGCAAAGTGTGTGGGGAAGGGCAGAAGAGCCCTGCTTTGACTAAGACTGGCTGAAGTCCTGGATCATAAAATAAATGCATCTGACAGTGAAGTCAGCAAGGAAGTTAACAGAATCAGCATAACTGAAAGACTGATGTATAGGGCTTTTCATCTGTTTTCTGGTGCTAAAATTAAAGACTGAACTGAAGGCACACCTCCCTGCTTAAGCTGCTCAATTTGCTTGTGCTGCAGAAATTTCGTACTGTGGCTTCTCAATTTCTGCTCACATAAAGAGTTGAAAACAAGGAAGGTGAAAGAGGGAAAAAAGGTCCTCCTGACCTATGAAGGACTGCTGAAGTGCCCACTGCTCCAACTGAAAGGGGGAAATCCTGCAGGATCTGCCACAGGAAAGATTCCCCAGGCAGGAGTCTCTGGTAGCATAAACACACACACACCCTGCTCCCATATGGAGCAGCTGAGGAATTGGGAGAGGAACAGTAGGAAAAGATGTTATCAGGCTGGAGAGGGTCCAGAGAAGGGCCACAAAGATCATCCAAGGACTGGGAAGCCATGTGAGGAAAGGCTGAGAAAGCTGGGCTTGTTCAGACTGAAGAAGGCTCAAGGGAGACCTTAGCACCACGTTTGACTGTTTAAACAGTGGCTACAAAGAAAATGGAGACTCCCTTTTGACAAGGAGTCAGAAGGAAATGACGAGGGCTAATGGGCACAAGTTAATCCTGGGGACATTCCAGTTGGACAAAAGAGGAAAATTCTTCCCACCAAGAACAGCCAGTCATTGGAATAATTTCCCCAGGGAAGAGGTGGCCTCCCCAACATTGGGCGCTGTTAAGATTCAGCTGGACAGGGTGCTGGGACATCTAGTCTAGGCCATGCTTAGCCAAGAATGGTTGAAGCGGATGATCCTTAAAGTCCCTTCCGACCGGGTATTCTATCATTCTATGATTCTATGATTAAGTGCAACATGGAAATGGGGATGAGAGACATACACAGGATCTGGTTTCTTTATGTTTAGGGGAAGGACTATTTTTCTTTCATTGGAATTAGCCTTTTTACCTTATAAGTGCTGATATTTAGTCCAGATTTGTATATATCTGGGAACAGTCTGCATATTTGGAGACAATGATTTTTCTTTATTATTATTGCTAATGACACAAGCTGAACAAAGGTGGCAAGGGAACTACTAAATTCTACAGAAACTTCACTAGGTCTGGAAAATGTCTTTATCGTTAATGGCCATGATACTTAGTGGAAAACCTTTTGCTACAGGGATGTCAACAAACAAGCTCCTGTTGGTTTTGTGTTTGGGTTTTGTTTTGTTTTGTTTCATTTTTTCTTTCAGGAATGATTTCATACATAGAATCATAGAATCTCCATATCTGTCTATTTATCTCTCCATATGTATTGATTTGCAATTGGTTATCATAGAATCATAGAATAGTTAGGGTTGGAGAGGACCTTCAGATCATCTAGTTCCAACCCCCCTGCCGTGGGCAGGGACACCTCCCACTAGAACATGTCGCCCAAGGCTCCGTCCAACCTGGCTTTGAACACTGCCAGGGATGAAGCATTCACAACTTCCTTGGGCAACCTATTCCAGTGCCTCACCACCCTCACAGTGAAGAACTTCCTTTTATCTAACCTGAACTTCCCCTGTTTAAGTTTGGACCCGTTACAGTACAATTCAAATTGACCAATCATCAGAAAACTATTGAATTTCAAAACTGAGAGATGTTATATTAGACAATCTGCTCCTGCTTCCAATTATCTTCTCTGAAAGATTCTTGACTTTGTGGGGTTCATTTTATTGTAACCCCAACCTGTCTCCGTTCCATGTTATCACCAATCCTGTTAGAGTAACACTATTTCCTGACCTGATACATTAATGCTTGTTTTTCTGTATTCATCATCCCTTAATTCCTCATCTCCTTTCTTTCTCCTCGTTATGAATTTCTTTTACATAATTTGATTTACCAATGTCATCCATTACTTGGAACTTTTACGTATTTTATTTTCAATAAACTCACATCTTGTACAGAAACTCTCCAACAGATGACTTAAACCAGAAGTATCTAGCAACCACTGTTAAATGTACTACAAGATTTTAGATGAGACTAATCCAGTTGGGTCTGTAATGGTACCATTCCTCTTTTACACAGGATGGGGCAATGTACTCTAGCCAGCTTCAAGAGGAATAAATATCACTATATGCTCTGACATCAACACTGTTTAAGGGAACTTAGAAAGAATGAGAGACAAAACACTTCTAGGTACCATTCCTTTCTTTTCCTATTTCAGGATCTACCACGTATTTTACTATTATAATTTTTAGCAAAACCAAAAAAATCTGTTAACACAATACAGTGAAGAAGTTCTTATAAATTAAGAAAAAGCATAAAGATCTGCAGCAACTCTCTCAGGTATGTGGAGCTTTGACACTTGGCAACACAAAACCAAGCAAAACTTCCTTAATTACTTTTAATGAGTGCAGAAGTTTACTATACAGAAAATTAAGCAGCTTAATATCAACATGAGAATACACTTAATAACTTGATTACATTCTCACTTCTTCAGAATCTGGTTCAAATTGGGCTGAAACCACATGGGTGACATAAGTTTCTCCTTCTCAAGTGAGTGTCATGTCGTAAAGGCACAATGGAACTTTTCTGCACTACCCAGCACTGACTCCAGATGCCTTGGCCTTGGATTGACTAGAAGGGAGTTCCAGGTTAGATGCAATGGCAGAAAGCCTATTCAGTCCCTGTTTCTGTTGTAGCATCATCAAAAAATATATGTCTATATCTTTTTCATGATGATTAAATTTCTCCCAAAAGAGAGTTTGATCCATAAAAGTGCTGATTTAATCATCAATGACTTAATGATTCTTTTGCAATGTCAATTAAATAGTATGAAAAATTAAACCATTTACAGAACACGAGGACCTTTTAAATTACACATTTCAAAAATATTATTTAAAATTCTAGTTATATAACCCTTTCAGAACTGTCAGAGAATAATACTGTTCTAACATTTGACTCATTACTCATGCCAGTGCTTGTTGGAATTCACAGAGTTGGCAGATATTTAAATACCAAACTCACTAGAAATGAAGAAATTAGCAAACTGTAACAGCTAACTACCTCAAGCAGCTTTATAACACTGTGTTTTCAACTTAAATGTACTGTGGAGCATTTATTTTAGCACCCAGCATTAGCACTGACAGTCATCAAGCAGGAAACTGCTACAGTTCACTCTTCAGGGACTAAGTGCTGTTGCCTTCAGTGCCTCTCTTATGGGAAATGAAATGAGAGGTTTTATCTGGGACCTGTATGAATATGGGATTTCCCCTCAAGGGAAACACATTCAAATAAGCCAAAACACATACAAGAAAGACTTCTTTTGCTTCTTCCAACCCAGTAGATATGCACTACAGCTCACAGTGTTTGTCATGTGAGTATCAGGGGTAAGCATTATAATTAAGGAAACTAAATAAAATCTAACAGTTACATTTGTAGTAAAAGACACCATTCATGAAGCTGTTTATTTTCCAAACAACTATCATGCAATAAATTAGCAAAACACAATAAAAGAATGTCAGGCAGCCAAATTACCATGATGATTTCTGGCTTCAGTGTCCATCGCAGTTTCCAGTGATTTTTATCAGCATGTATAGTCTCATGGTTGTTATTGTTGAGCATGTACTACCAAAACTCACTTCTCGTTCAGTCCTGCTAAATCATAAATACATTCTGGAAATGAGTCTGCCCCTTCTCTCACTCTACCTTTTAGATGTATATTCGTTTAAGGATTAAAAAAAAAAAGAAAAGAAAAAAAGATAAAAAAGAAAGAACCTGAGAAACATTAAAAAAATCAAACCAAAACCAACTAAAAACACTTTCAAGGGACAAACTTCCCTTTTAACATACAGATTCCTTTAAAGACCCTCACTCATAGGATTCCTATGACGTAGCCTGTCTATCACCACAGACTCACTACTTGTCATGACTAGGAAATGTCAGTATTTAACAGCAGTTAGGACTGAGACCCAGAAGATATTCAAGCCAATTAAGTTAAAAACCTTTGCACAAATTACAAACTCCAAGTCTACATACTTGTACCCGCATTAATCACTACTGACACAAGAAAATAGGCTCTTGGCTTTTCTTTACATGGATTCCCACACTGCAAATGTGGTTAACCTTGCCCACACCTGCACCACAGCGTTCACTGCTCTTTATGCACAAAGGGTTCAAATCCCCCTGCCTCTTTCCTCCATGGAGTAGAAATAAGACTTGTGTGACCAGTCACACAGCCCAGAGTCAAAGATCACAATCCTCAAGCTGAAATGTTTTTGTCTAAAATAAAATCAACCAACCTCACACTCCAAACCACAACGTTCCCTTTCCTTGATGAATAATTTCTTAATTGCCATTTGCACTAGTGTCCTGGTTTCAGTTGGGATAGAGTTAATTTTCTTCCTAATAGCTGCTACAGTGCTGTGTTGCATTTAGTCTGAGAATAATGCTGGTAACACACCAGTGTTTTAGTTGTTGCTCAGTCATGCTTACCCTGATCAAGGACTTTTAAGCCTCATGCTCTGCCAGGGAGGAGGGGCACAAGAAGCCTGGAGGGAGCTGAAACAGGACACTTGACCCGAACTAGCTAATGGGATATTCCATACCATAGAACTTCATGCTCAGCATATAAACTGGGGAGAGCTGGCCAGGAGGGGCTGATTGCTGCTCAAGGACGAGCTAGGTATCAATCAGCAGATGATGAGCAATTGTATCGTGCATCACTTGGTGTTTTTTCTTGGGGGCAGGGTTTATTCCTTTCCCCACCCCTCATTTCCTATTGGTAATATTAATATTAATATCAATATTAATATTATTTCAATTATTAAACTGTTTTTATCTCAACCCACAGGTTTTTACCTTTTTTCCAATTCTCCTCCCCATTCCACTGCAGTGTAGGGGGAGTGGGTGAGTGGCTGTGTGGTACTTGGTTGCCAGCTGGGGTTAAACCCTGACAACTAGTCTTTGTTCCATGACTGTACATCTGATCAAATGGTATCACAGATAATGGTAAGAATATTCCGGAAACAACATTTTTAAAGGTCTATTCCTAACACTGATGAACTTTAAATGAAATTTTGAAAGTATGGGACATTTTTGTTTCCATGAGGTAATGAGTTTCATATGTTTCATATACTTCTGATAACCTGAAGCTAAGGCTGTGTAAAAGGAGCATATCTGTCCTGTTCAGACCTCAGCAATCATTAACATTTTATGTTTGAAAGGTTATTCTCCAAATGACCCTATTTTGATTTTTGAAAGAGAATCTAATGGAAAAGTTCTATCATATTAGGAACTTCCATTATCCTTTCTCTTGGCAATGTCAGTTGAAGGAAGAAAGTAAAAGCTGAGAAGCTTGGAGTTCTACACCATCTCTAATGTTATTTTGTGATCGATCCTTCACCTCAATTTCCACACTTTCCACACCAGTGTACTCCTCAGTTACATTAAGTCAACTACAACATCACTGAAATGTGGCAAAGCACAGGACGATATAAAAATAATTTCTCTTCTGTAGTTATAACCTAATACTTTGTCAATACCTACTTAAAAAAAAAAACAACAGGCAGCATCACTCTGAAGTAAATAATTATCACCGCTTCACTTGCAGCTCAACATCACAATGAGAGGTCAGCTGCTTGTATCTTCATGATATGGAAAATACAGGCTAACTGGTTACTTGTGGGGTTTGTCTTCAGGCTTCTGATAATTTAGGACCTGATTAATGAGATATTGTCACCAATGGACATAGGCAGGAGCAACACAAATACCTTCTGAACATATGGCAAAATGTCAGTAACAAGAACCAGTGTTTCAAAGTTCACAGGCTGGAGAAACATTTTTATTGATGCTAGATGAACACTAAATATTTTGGGGCTCATGGGACAGGAGGAGAGGTACTTCCTAGGTGGGATTCATTTTCACAGGGAATTCCACTAAAGCAGACTGTCTTTTTACTCAGACACAAGAAGGTCAACAAATCATTTCTGTTGAGGAGTTAAAAATACTGCAGTTTGGTAATCCAACATTCAATACCAAAAACTAGAGCATACACTCCAATCAAGACAGAATTAAAAAGGGATGAGCTGTGCTAACCACAAATGATTTCTTATTAGTCATTAATAGCTTTTTTTTTTTCCCTGCCATCAAAGTTTACACAACAATGTATTGGATCTTTATAAGACACTAAAAAGAGAAAAAAACCTGCTCAGCATTGCACACATCTGCAAAATGCTGGGAAGATGTTTTGCAACTCAGTATGGGCAAGATATAACCAAGAATTTCCCACACATGAAGACAAGCTTGGTTTTGGTTTTTAGGTTTGGGTTTTTTTTTTTTTAGTACAATCTGGAAGGTAAGATAAGGTTAAATAAGTTAAATAAATAGTTCTGCAAATAATTTCAGAACTATCACAGGCATCTTTAAACATGAGGATGGTAACAAGCAATTTCTCAGCAAAGAATGATAGTAATTTCTGATCTTATCACAATTATCATGCCATTATAATGAGATAAACAACCTATTACCTCATGCTATGTTGCAGGTCAGCTCTACATACTATCTAGCTATGTAACACAGCTAGTTACTGATACATTCTAGGCAAACAGTATTAGTATTTAGTAGCCTTTTTTTTAAAAATGTTTTGAAACCTGTTAGGTGCTGATAATCCCATTCGAGTAGCAACAGTCTAGGACCATTTTCTGAGGAAAATTCAGCAAGTTATTTTGGAACTTTATTTTGGAACTATATTATATTGGAACTATAATTACCATTTTTTAAGGAGAGGAAGAATAGAAAGACTTATCACACCAATTATTTACTAGTCTGACTCCAGATTTTGTAGAGGATGGTTACTTGAAATAAGATACTTGGGAAACTTTACAGTAGCAGTTTATCCTCTGGGAGGTACAACACCTCCAAGAGAAGCAAAAAAACAGGTGTGCCATGTCTCAGCTAACCCTGTTCACAGAGTGGCACCTTGGTTTAAAGTGAGATGAGAGTAGGTTTGACCCAAGACTCTAGTTATGACAGAAACGCGTTTTCCTTCCTGCCAGTCCTGGCATGGGCTGGTGAGCTCTGGCACAAAAACAGAGCAGACTTCTGGGGCCAGGAGATCTAACCACCTGAAAGCAAGGTTAGCTGGAACTGGTTTGTCAAAGCCCTTGTGCATCACCAGCTTGACAACGTTTATTCTAATGCCCTACTCTATGAAACAAAGCCAGTTTAGAGGAACACGACCAAAATATAACTCTTATCAACATGGCATAAAAAAATACATCACAATGTTCACACGAATTCAGGTAGATTTCTGGGCAGGTTTCCATAGAAGTTTGGAGGGTTATCATCCTTGTCCAATGGCTGATGTACACTTGCAGAAAAGGATTTCTACAGTGCACTTAATGCTTTGGAGGAGTCAGGGAATGAAAAGTGTGTTACAAGAAATAATTTCTTTTATCCAGAATTTGGGTGCTGTGGAGAGGCAGGCACTGCCACCCAGCAAAGAACCAAGAAACCCAACACACACTGAAGTTTTAACATTATGGTTGCTTTACACCAGCTCTCAGATGGGTAACCCCAAAGATGGTCAGACTGAAGATGCTTCAGCAGCAATTTCTCTTGAAAGGGAAGGAAGGGAGCTGGATACACACAGAGATGTCCAGGTGAGGGCACCAGAAGGGCCACAGTGCAGAGCAGGAGACAGCACAGGAAGCTTTGGACAGGCTGGGCAGCAGAGCATGCCAAACAGCATTTGAGAGTTCCCAAGAAAGATCAACTTTGCACAGCTAATCACTTCCTCAGTGTGCAGTTTATGCTTTGTAACACTAACCTAGTTAGCCTGGATAATCAGACTAGAGAACTGCTTTCCAGGTCACTGGTGATTAAAAAGGTAGAGTTAGCAATAATAATAAAATGTTGCTTTATTTTATAAATATCAGTACTAAGGTATGACAAAAAAACCCTGTCATTTTCACTGTGTATGAAACACTGAATTTCATTGGTTTTCCATCTGTTTTAATTAATCTCATTATATACGATTTAACACAGTATTCCTTAAGGAAATTAAATCTTGTTTCGGCAAATGGATATTTTAGTTGGATTTAAACCTTTCTGTTATCTACCATAATCTAACACATTAAACATTTCCAAACCAAATATTTGGTAGGTCAAGATGCATAATCCACCCCATTCAAATTGTCAATACATACACTATTTTGACCACAGTTAATGGAATTAATGTCACTTGTTTCAGTCAAGTGGTATTGCAAAGCCCATGTCTAATCTGTGACGTATATAGATAAACAGATTTACAAGGCAATAGCTGACATGGCACCTTGTCTTTCAAGGTCACAGGTTATACTTCAAAGAAGCCAACTTCAAAACACCCTTACATACATACCTACCCGAAGCGTAATAGTATATATGGTTGTATATATTCATGTAGCCTATCGACATGCTCAAATTATCAGTAGGGATAACTATTTATTAAATTGCATTTACTATAAATCTTGTCTGTTTTACCTCACCTTTGTCTGCTAGAGAACACATCAAACAATCATAACAGATTTCGGGGGTTTTTTTGCCTGAAGTTATCATCTTTATATCAACTTCTTTTTCAAGAATCCAAACTAAAAAGCAAAGAGAACAAAATTAAATCTAATAATCATTCTGTTAGATAAATTAGGCTGCACCTAAAATATGTTTTATGGGAAACCACAACTTCATATATACAATTTATTCAACAGAAGTTATTTCTTTCAGGTAATATGATCTGATATATACTGAAATATAACATATGGGCATAACGTAACTACTATGAGACTATACTGTGCTTCAGAATACATTGGCCTTTAACCAGTGAGCTGCTTAAAAGACACAAAAATTGAGATTAACAAATAATTGTGAGATAATGCAAGCACTGCATCTTGGAAGACTTTTCCATCATTTGTATGTTAATGAACACCTGCCTGTAGAGCTGTGTTTTTCCTGGACATTTGCAGCAACTTAAATTAACAGAAGGAAAAGAAACTAATTTTGTGGCTATCATCTTCTGTGTCTTAGACCAAGAAGCTACAACTCAATTTTCTAAACCAGTTTAAAAACCCTATTGCTACAAATTTCCTTGTTAAAAATAAATAAATAAACCAGTATATATAAGATTAAGCCATTTTAAGAGCTCTTAAAAACTGTGCTATGGGCTAGATCTTAGATTAATGTTTGTCATGCACACTGAAAACCTGTAAAGCATTTATGTAATTGCTTAGCATTATTATTTTTATTACTGTAACAGATGGAACCAATCCATCTTGGTAGATATAATCTCATAAATGATTCATTACTACTCCTTTAACCTAAAGTCTTTTGTATTTTGCAGATCCATGAGAAATAACTATTAGGAGGCTTTACGCATAAAATAGTACGCAAACTACCTAATGTCTTCCAAATGTAGTAGCCCTGCTAACATTTGGGCCTTACAATTTTCACATTGTTCATATTATTTCTTTCAGAATCTGTTACTTCTGCAAGATAATCCTCTTCATTTTCCATTGCTAGTTTTCAGGTGATATAAACTGCAAACTACTGGTAATGTTTACAGCTTATGTGGCTGCCATTAATTGCAAATATGGACTAGACAAATGCTATGTAAGAGATAGAGTATCTCCTGCAAATTCATGACATGATTTTATAACCCAGCATTCTTAGCTTCAATTGCTAATGAGTGTTATGTGATCACACTGTCCATTTTTCCTTTGTCTGATAATTTTTGACCAATTTTAATCAAATCAGAAAGCCAAGTAGACATCTCACAGATATGAGCTTCTATCAGCTTAATGAAAATTGATGGCTGGAAGAGAAAAAAGGAACACAAATTAGTACTGTCACTGATAAAAAGGCTTAAATGGGAGCTCATCACTCATGCCCCGGGCCTGGGTTGCCTCTGGCCAGTCAGAATCAGACACAGCAGATGACATCTCCTGCCCACTTTACAGCTGACAGGCAGACCACTGACAATATTCTGAATGAAGAAAAGCTTGTCTGAAAATATATTAAAGGCTCATTCAAGCAAAGTAATCATAATGATATCAGTGACTGATGAATACCCCAACATTTGAAATGTAAAAAAATGCTCATTTGCACACACAAAAAAGGCAATTCTTGTATCGTTTGCACAAACATCTCCCTGAGCCCCATCTGTTAACCCCTGGACTCGTAGGCCTACAGAGAACGTGAAGGTCTCCACTGTTTCTATAGGATAATTTGATGTGCTCTCTACACACAGAACAATTAGTAATTTTCAGTAGACTTCAGTGTAATGGTAAAAGCTAATTGAAAGTGATGAACCCTAATACAGTATCTTTATGGGTTTTATCAATGCAAAACCAAATTATGTTCTCCATGCAATCATACATTGTGATTTGAATATGAACAAAAGGATCCGTGTTATTCTGCTGACATTATGCACAATACGATAAATTAAGGCGTTTTTTTTTATTTTTGTGGCAGAGTGGTTTTAAGACTCAACTGTAATACCACTTCCTCATCTAGTCACATTAGCTAAGGATTTGGGGTGTTTGAGTAAGATGCCATATACAGCTTGATTTTCAAAACCACCCATATAACAGAGGTTAAGCTGGTTAGAAGTTAAAGAATATCTCCTTAAACCTCATGAACAACAAATATCAAGGGACCAGAAGTAAAAACTATTGTGAATGCTTATGTCCTTTTATTTAAAGTACAACAAACTACAAAAATAAAACTTAGCAAGACCCTCCAAAACAAACAAAAAACAATGGGTGAGATAATGGTCTGTGCTGCAAAGAGCACAGCACACACTGTCAGGGTGTGCAGAGAACAAGACATTGAGAGCTTTCATTTACCTCTGTAACTTCAAACTCGGGGGGCCTGCTGCAACCAGAGAAGTATTTCAGCAGCTGGGGAAGGCAGCAGACCTCACGTCCTAAGTGAAAGTTCTACAACCCAGCGCTTCCCTCCTCCTTGACTCAATTCATCACTATATACTACAGCATGAGAAGTTTTCACAGGCAACCTGCTACTTTACCTGCTAATTCTTCCCACCTCACTAAGCTGCAGCAGAGGAGGTTCTGCTGGGGAAATAATTTGTCGATTATAGTAAACTGCCAACTTTAAAACCTCCTGCTCAACCTACTTCTTACAAAGGTAAGAACATCACCAACACGTATTTACTTAAGCTGGAAAACGTGTTTGGAGGCTGAAATAATGGAACTTAGTCAACAGCCACTTTGACACTGGGTCTCTTCTAAACATTTCATAGGAAGTTACTATTCCTCTTGAGAAACCACATGAAAGCATTTCTTTAACACATGGAGCTATCTTTGACTTGAAAGGTATCATGTGATCTCAGCCATTCTACTTACAACCCGTTTTGACTCACAAAATAGTAAGCTGCTTTGAAAGCTTCACCTTAAAATCAAAACTCATCAACTTGTCTAAAATTTTCATGAAAATTCATGTAAAAACACAGTTTGCAATACCCAAAAAAGAAAGTCAAATGTAGAATAACATGTTTTCTAAGCAGCTTCAAATTCCACATAGAAATGAGAGAGCGTGGAGACAGATTCTCCTTTGGTTAAGGATGACAAGCAGAATGGGCAGGCAGAGCTGCCAGTCTCACTGCTCAGGATGATGATGCCCTCCTAAAAATCTTTCACAAGTGGTGTCCTGGTTTCAGACATGGCAAAGAGGAACACCACAAAGTGAAGTGTTGAGGGATCACAGTGAAACGCAGAGACCTGACTTTTTAATTTTTGATTGAGTTTTCCAATATTTCACTAAAAGGATTGGCATTTATAAACCGCCCCTTGAAAATATTTTATTTTCCGTTCCGCTTATCACATGAAAGATGCATTCATTATAAAACCAGCCACAGATTTGTTATTTTCCTACTGCCTCAGTTAAATACAATGATGAGCTACATTTTACTCTACTGTGAAATGCATTCACTTAAATGAAATTACATTGCTGTAAGCAGGAGAACAAAATTTGCTCTAATTCAAGAAAATCCCTCTAATGCATGTAATTTTTAAAAATCTCTTACAAGGGGAACCATATGACTTTTAACACAGTGGGTTTGTCAAGTTGTTAAAATAAGTCATGCTTACGAGAACAATGTGCAAGCAAAACTCAGTTTTTTTCCTAGACATATTTTCACTTGTACTCATCTGTTCTTGCCAAGACATGAGTGGCTCTGTTACCACTTTGGCCTCTCAGTGTACAGATTTTAACTGTGTTACTTAGTTAATTCATTTGCTTTAACATGAGATCTTTAAATACATCTACCAGCTGTTCAACATAACGAGGTTTCATTTACAGATTTCTAATGACCATGAGGAAAGACAAAAAAGAAAAATCTCAGCTTTAAAATACAAATAATTTTATACCAAGAAAGAGAAGAGCAAGCATTCATTTGAATTGACTGGTTAGGATGACAGTTTCACAGTGGAATGTATTTTCATTTCAAGATCCCCACAGCTATTTTGAATATAACTGCACATAAGACCACCAGGATTTCTTTCTCAAACACAAAACAAAAGCATATCACCAAAGAAATAACTATGACATGCAGGAAATCAATCTTTAGTTTCTAATATGTTAAAATGTTTTAAAAGGAAGCAAAAGACAAAAAAATTACAGGATCACGACTTTCAAGTGTGCACCAACTGAGGTTAGGTGCTTTGATAAAAGGAAAAGTTTGCAAATTAAGCTATTAGCAGCACGTAGAGTTGTACGTGATTAATGGGCTCCTAACTCAGATGGTAAGGGATAAGTGGGCACAACCGGAAAACAGGTCTCAGCCCTTCCTTCGTTATCAGTGGGGAACAGAAGTGAGGCTTGAAACCCTACAACACACAATTCAAAGTGTCCAGCATGGTCTTACCTTCTGGGAGCTGAGCATGTGGAGATGGGGGCCACCAGGTTCAAAGAAATGTTGCAACTGCCAAAAGAGAGAGAAAGATGGTAATTCCATTTTGCAGGTAAATCGGGGTATGTTTTGAAACAAGAAAATACTCTGTATGTAAAAAAGAGACGATATTGTAAGGTAATTCTGCAACATTTAATAGAGAAAATTTTCCCCCTACTTGGTCATATTACAGGAAGATGAATATTTTATAATTAGGTAGCAGAGAACAATTGAACAAATGGCAAAGTGTCAGATATAGACAGGTAATAATGGGTTTGTTCTGTAGATAACCTACTCCAGAGAAAACTTGCTAAATTAGAAATGCTGAACTAGGGGGAAGTAAACAAAAGTTACTAAATTGTGCTACTCTAACACTTCCCATTCTGGGAGAACACATGAATCATAGATAAGGCTGAATATTTGTCACAGCTGTGATTTCAGCATCAAAAAGAAATAATTTTAGCTCAGATTTTAGGGGAGTTTCCACAAAATTTGTCAGTTCAGCCAACCGGATACTAGACATCTCTCTGATCTTCTGCAAGTTTAGCTTTCCTTGGGTTTGAACCCACAAAGCAACCAGCGCTCACTTTGGAACCCACTGTGCTGACTAACGTGGTTAAGTATCTTGGAGTCTTCTTGGATGAGGCCAAAGCTCTAAGCACGCTGTGATATCAAGCTGTATTTTGATGAGTTTCAGTGCTTTTAAACTGGATATTTTTAATTTGAAAGATGAAGAAATGTCAGCAGTACAAAAATATGAAACTGCTGAA
>NW_009914024.1:27056-27601 GCF_000696875.1 Nestor notabilis
CTGAACCACTGTTTTTCACTTTTTATGATAAAAAATTATGTCCTTAAGTTTTCTGCTCTAGTAGAGCAGTGTGTTTTTATTCCTGGCAATGACAAAACTCAAGTTCCACCTGCAGTCCTGACTCACTGAGAGCGTATGGTAGGGAAATCGCCCTAGCTTCATAAGCTTGCATTAGAAGCTATAGCTGGCAGAAAAAATGTATAGTTTATATTGAAAGAAAAAAAAAGATTCTGGAGTAAACAAAGTATTTGTAAGTTCAGACTGAATTTTATAGCAGAGCAGAGGAGATCTGAAACTTGGAAAGTATTTAAAAGCTCAAACCAAAATATTTCATGTGAAATAAAATATTGCATTCAATTCTAAGTTACTTGTTTCTGTTTTCAGTTTAGGCACTGAACTGAGCTGAAAAAATGCCAACAATTCTGATTTTATTTTTGAAAAAACAATTCCTGTATATCAGTGTTCTTACAAACCCTGCCAAAACACAGGCACATGCATAAGTATATCCACACTTTAACTCCCATGGGTTCAGTTAGACTTTCCCT
>NW_009914024.1:27632-47850 GCF_000696875.1 Nestor notabilis
GAACAATTAGCTGATGAAGAAACTTGAAATTTTACAGATTCATCTAAAATTAAAAAATAGCTTTAACTCAATCTAAAATTTTAAGATTATTTCAGATTACAGTCAACCTAAAAGCTAGCTGCATCTGAAAGGTGGTGTCCTGCTGGCTCCCCTCCTTTGCTTCTCTGCCCACACTCTGCTTCTCCTCTGCTGGCTTTGGAGTTTGTCTCACTTTGCAGTGAATCAGTGCAGAAAATGAGATGGCGAAGAACTAACTGTACAAAAACCAGCAAGTAGCTTTCTGCCAATTTAGCTTCCTGAATCAGCTCACCACAGGGCAAACAAAGCACAAAGCCTGTACCAGGATCACATGATTAGGGGAGCAGGAGAAAAAAATGACTCTACATCTATATGTATTTTTTTTACATCAGCTAATATTTGATTGCCTTAGCTCTAATGTCAGACCTTACAGCAAGTTCTAGCAGCCCTCTGCTTCATTCCTTCTGGGCTGAGCTCTCTCCTTTCAGGTAAAAATAATCTATTCTTAAGCCCACTGACAGAAGGGAAAAAACCCCCACTTACAGTTTTAAAATTTCTCAAAAGAATAAAAAGCAATTACAAGGCAATTTATGCAGTTGTTATATCTGCAATATAAAGGAGGTTAATATTATTCTCAAATGTGTTTTTTTTAAACAGATCATAGTTCTTTCCCTGTCAACCTCTTATTATTGCACCTTTACTTATCAGGACCTGTGCATTTAGGGAAAAAGCAGCATTTTATTGACGAAGACATCCTCTGCCTCAGATACATGCTGCAGGCTCCCCTGTGCTTCTGCAGCTCAGTGGATGCAGGGGCAAGACTGTTTTGTGCTTCTGTTGCACTGGAATCTCAATAGCAATGCAGAAAGATATCTCCAGCTTTTGTCCTCAGGGCAAACTGCTCAGGGAATAGGATATGCTCTAGCCATCTAATATCCCGCAGGATGATTTTTCAGGGATATCACTGGGGATTGATCCATCAGCTGCTGCACAGCTTGTATTTAGCAAATACATTTTTCCTGTGGAAATCTTGCCTAACAGGGTAAAAAAGAATTTTCCATTTTTCTCTATTAATCAGCCTCATAACCCACAGCAAAAACCAAAGTGCAACTGCATGGTTAGCTAAAGCTGACCCGAACCCACCCGCTGTTGCCTCCAGTTCTTTTCATCTCCAGCTGCACATCCTCACTACCTTCCTTGTGGCAGAGGGGACCCTGGATCAGACCCAGGAGCTCTGCTGCAGAAAGTTCAGCCTGAAGGACAGAGAGAGAAATTTACTGTTCAGCTACGTCCCTTAACTGATGCACTGTACGGCTGCAGAACCCCAGTGCCCACCCCAAGGAAGTGGCTAAGCATGGGTGGGAGGACAGGAATGGCCCTTTCAACAGCTTCAGACTGCAGCTCCAGGGTAGAGCTGGTCCAAGACAAGTACGTTCACAGGAAATCTTCCGCCTAAAATAGGCGTTGTTCTTCTACACCTCCTACTGAACAGTGGGTACAATTCATGAATATAGACTTTTGAAACTGATTCAGAAGAGATCTGAGGAATGTATCAAAAAGTCCATATGGTTTTACCAAATCAAGTATGGGTAAATTTAGCCATGTGCTTAAGATCTAAAATTTGTCTTGTTTGACCCAACTGGAAGAAACATAGTCATGAGGCACTTATACACACAAAAATCTGACTAATTCTTTTTGGTGAGGTCAAAAATTGATGAGTAACACATTATTTAATATGTTTTCACAAAAGGACATCTCGGTTACCAAAGAAGTGCAATGGAACACAAAAGCACTACCCAGACAGGCCTAAATAATGCTATTTTCTTTAACATATTTAGGTAGTGAAATTACAAGTGACAAGTGGTTGGTGCTTTGACAGCTGGGCCTATATTTCCAAGTTTTTCTCCTGTAACTCAGAAGAGTGAAAGTTTTGCTTTAAATGATGGCTGAAATTCTTACAGTAAGACAGGAGGTAAAGGCTCTAAAAAACGTTGCATGTTGTTCATTGTAAAAATCACAGGCGTTGGTAAGAGTGAAGGTGTCAAGCACATAAGGAATGGCTTCCCAAACCTGTCTACACCATCATATTCCTGTTTGCATTGGGATAGCTCAGCCTAGCGCTCTTCAACAGCAGGCACCCAGAGCATGGTGGAGCTAGCTTTCTAATTTCCCTTCCATCAACAAAGGCCACCTCTCTGCAGCCTTCAGAAGCTATGCTCAAGGTCAGACTCCAATTCCCCAAAGTTCAAATGGTTGAGGTTTTGCATGCATATACTTCTTGAACATAAGCTAATTCTTTTCCCCCCTCCTTTTTTCCCCTCTGTGATCAGAGGCTTTAGCAATAGTTCCTTGTATTCCACTAAGGAATGGGGGGAAATAGCTGTAATAATATATCTACATGAAAAAGAAACAAATGGAAGTCCTTCGGTGATTGCACTTGCAGATTTATCTAGAAAAAAAAAAAAAAAAAGAGAAAATATTTATAGCTCATTTTTTAGTCACATTAACCCAGTCCTTTTAGTACACACAGAAATGTATAATCTCTGTGGCTGAAACGTTCAGGATGTTATCCTGAGAACAGTGAAATCCCAGAATCCAGGAACCTGCAGGTGAATCCTGGCAGTGAAGAAGATAGTTTTGCCTTCCAAGCCTGCACTTTTGCAAGTCCTCTACACATTAAAAAACATGATGCTTTTCAAAAAAATCAGCTTGTGGTTATAAAACTCTCACCAACCACTTTTCTCCCCTGAACCTTTAATTAAGTCTCCACACTGCTTCGAAGCAGCAGCAGTCTAATGGGTTCAGAACATTTTCTTACAAATAAACTGTTCAAAACACACAGACTCGCTGTAAGTTGCAGTCTTTGAACACAAGCTTCTTACATAATCCCTTTTATATTTGTTTATTTTTCTTTAAATATTAGATTCTAATCCTGTCTAACCAATATGCACTAAAAGTAATAAAAAAATAGAAGCATAGCTCCTTGGATTTTGGGGGAGTGCCATTTTTATGACGAATACATGCATAACAGTCACAAAAGAAAGACAATGGTGTTTCTCAGCAGATCTGAAACAAATTTTACAAAGCACTGTTCTTTAACAGATGGGGAACCTAAGATGCAGATCTTAAACTAATTTGCCTAAAGTCATTGTATTACCACTTGGGCTTCTGCGGTGCTAGTAGTCTGCTCTTGTGACTCTTCAGGACTACGCAGAATAAATCCACTATGTGTTATACCTTCAAAAGGATTTTATGGTATCAGATTACAAATTTTCTTTGACAAGACTGATATAGACCTTCAAAAATTACATTTTAGAAAACTAAGAGGGAAGGAGAAAGGCCAACATTGTGCTAAGGGGGAAGTAATAAGACTTGCAGCGACAGCAAAAGCCTGAATCCACCTGTCCTGGTAGCTACAGCACCCTCCCTACCAACAGGGGGTAGGGAGTCCACTTCTGTGATTAGCATAAAATGCTAATTAATAATTTCATGCTAAATTAGCATAAAATGTTAATGACAGAAGTGGACTATAGGTCTTTGTGTCATGAGGCTGATACTGGGGTGTGAAAACTATAAATCTGCCACTGTGAGTTTTAAATTGTGCCTTGCATAACAAAATATCACCATTTTTGCTGTGGATGCTTGGAGCCTCTGCATATTGGCCTGGAAAACCTGAATGAGATTTCAGGACAAAGCAGGTATTTAATCTAAATCCAATGAGGGTCCTGGGGGACACAAGCTCAACAAGAGTGCAGAGTGTGTAGCTGCAGCAAAGGAAGCCAAGAGGATGCTGGGGAACATCAACAAGGGCATCACCAGCAGAGAGATAGGACTCATTATTCCACTCTGCTCAGCGCTTGTTGGGCCACACTTGGAATAATGTGTTCAGTTTTTGTCCTTGCTATACAAAAAAGGTGTGGACAGGCTGGAGAGGGTCCAGAGAAGGGCCACAAAGATGGTCCAAGGGCTGGGAGGCCATATGAGAAAATGCTGAGAGAGCTGGGTTTGTTCAACCTTGAGAAAATAGGGCTCAGGAGAGACCTTATCACCATGTTCCAGTATTTGGCAGCTAGAAAAGCCACAACAGAACTATTTATATAATTTAGTGTCATGTAGTCGTGCTAGCAATAAAATACCTGGACTGTGTATCTAGACAGACACATGAAGGCTTTTATCCCACCCCATGCAAAGTATGACCTTTTACACCTGTATGAATCATCCTATCTTTATTTCTGCTAAACAAACAGCTGAAAGATCATAGTGCAAAGGAAATGCATTTGGATGAGTGACTTTTACACCTTCACAAGTAAACTTATCTTCCCCTTCAGAGGTAAACTGTGCTTTTGAGCAGCTGAACATTAATACATGAAAGTCGTATTTTTATTTATTTTTAGTAGAGTGATGCTTCTGGTAGTTTTCTAAAAATCCACACTTACTCTGCCTGTACCACCACGCTTGCTCAAGATTCCCATGATACATTAATACAGCAGTGCACACAGAGCCTGCTGTGAATGCAAGACACATCTTCCCACAGAATTGTTTGAAACATAATTTCAGTGCTTAGTTTGCTAAACATTTGTTTTCTTCACATTCCAATATTTAGAAATAAAATAGCTCATAATTAGTAAAACATTCATTGCAGAACAAGATAACCAACAGGCCCTTTAATCTGTTGTTCAGAAGTCTGCAATAACTGTATCTCCATAAATAAATTTCTGCTTGCTCTTTTATATTTGTACCAGTGGCAAGAAATTCTCAACTCTAACTTGATAAAAAAGACTTTAGCACTACTTTCTTGAGGTGTGAACCAACAACGAAAGCTATTATTTTTTTATTGCTTGCCCATTTAAACAAAAGAAGACAAAGTCTAAGATACTCAGCTTTGCAACATCAAAGTAAACTCTGCTACTTGACAGATATTTAATAAAGTATCACAGCTCATACATGGAAAATATGGAGAATATACTGCTGGCATGTACACTGCTAAACATTAGCTGGCATGCCTAATATTTCTTGGTGGTCTGAGTTCACAGTTTTATATTTCAAAGGCTATGAATGGAGACAGCTTTATGGTCGCACGTGTCTTCTTGCCTGAAAGAGCTCTTTAACAGTTCCGAAAGTAGTAACTTTAATGTTCTGCCCACCTCGTCTTACCAGAGACTAACAATGAACATTTATAGTGGTATTTCAAACTGGAATAACCCAATGTTTTCCAATCTGAACATATGCATCACTCAGAGCTGAATGATTCTTTTTATGTATCTTAGTGGGGTTTGTTCAGCTCAAAGTGTGCAGAGCATATATTCTAAATTACATTTCACCTTACAGCAATTGTTAATTTGCAGCAGTGGAATAGCCTGTGAAAATTAAAGGTTTGAGATAATTGTCCACTTTCCTTTAACACAAACCAATTCCCTCTTATTCAGACATTTTCAAACAATGTCCTGGTGACAGACTAGAGCACAATACTTAAAAATTGGTATTTCAGCAAATGGAGATCTATTTTAACTAGAAGTTAGAGAATGACTGTGGAAACCAAAACCTTCAGCTTTTGTGAGTTCAACAGAATAATCTGCTACTCAAGACCTACTTGAGTGCCTCAGCTGAAGAATAAATATTGAATCAACAGATATGGGAACTGCCTTAATACTACTTTGCTTTTTGGAGGATGGGAAAGCTCAACACTATTCATATCTCATGATTCAAACAAATTGGAGCAAAATTCTTAAAGATTACTAAAGTGATGAAGATTTTTTTCAGCCTGTAGCAAGCTTGTCCCATATCAGTGCCAAACCAAGGCAATACTGTTGTGAAGGCCACATGAGGTATGTGCTACTGTCATGGTTTAAGCCCAGCCAGTAACTCAGAACCACACAGCCACTCGCTCACTCCCCTCCTTTCTTCCTCCCCCCGCTCCTGGAGGGATGGGGAGGAGAACCGGAGGAATGTAACTCCCATGGGTTGAGATAACAGCTCTCCAGTAACTAAGGTATAATACAAACCACTACTGCTACCAATAATAATGATAAGAGGAATAACAAGGGGAGAGGACACAACCGCTCACCACCCACCGACCGATACCCAGCCCGACCCGAGCAGCGATCTGCCCCTTCCGGGTAACTCCCCCCAGTTTATGTACTGGAAAAGCCACCTGGTTGGTCAACACGAGGGGATCTGCCAACAGGGATGTCCCAGCCCACTCAGAACTTTTACGTACTGTGGAGGGGGATAAAGTTCCTGTGGTGCACATAAAGAATTTGTTGGGAAAGACAGTCTGGGTTATTCCTGCTTCAGGTAAAGGCAAACCCACTCGTGGGGTTGCTTTTGCTCAGGGACCTGGATACACTTGGTGGGTAATGCGGGGAGATGCGGAAGTCCAATGTGACCTCAAGGGGATTTAATTAGGGGGGAAAAGAGCCAACAAATTCAATTGTGCATACAATTGCATATACATTAAATTGTAGAAGAGAGGTGTATGAGTTTAGGCTGACCACAATACTCATGCAGAACAAAGGCCTAAGTCAGTTATGCAAGTCCCCTCCAACTACCACCCAAACAGAACTGAATGTCACAGCAGAGTGTTATGTGCTGAACAACTCAACTGAGTACTGCAGAAATGTAGCAGAACATTTTCAGCCATTTTAACTGGAACTCTGGGACTCTAGCGGTGGCAGCAGATGCTGTATGCACTCATTTTAAGAAGTGTTGAACATCCAGGATACGAAGGGAAGTCAACAGCAGCTGTATGCACTCAGCACCTCTGAAAATAGCAGCTACACAGCCTTGAGGTCTTATAGGTGTTAGGAGTTCAGTCAGAGTAAAATTGGAACCGTTCTATTATGGAGCTACTTTAAAAAATGCTTAGAAGAAAGATATTTAACTTCAAATGTGTCTGAATTTCTACAGACTCAAAAGTAAACACTAGGTAGCCCATTTTGAAGTTATAAGTTTACACAATTTCAGTAATATAAATTATTAGTGTGTTGCCTTGGCATTTATGCACAAGGCATGTGTTTACTTTCAAAAAGATGAGTTCAGGGGTCAGTCAACTCATAACACTGCTAACCACCCCAGCGACTAATTATAATTTCTGGTCTGTAATAAACAGTACACAGTATCTCCTATCTAATTTTGCATAAAGAATGCATGCCAACCTATGTTATTTATGTGAAATTACAACACTAAGGGTGTAAAAAGTCTTCAGACATGAGATTTGGCTGTTGCCCCACTAAGTAATTTGCTATTTGGATTAATAACTTGCTAGTATTTCAATTAAGCATGAGAGGTGATTGCACATGGCCTGCCAAAGAGGTTTTAGTGGCTCAAAAAACTGAGGGCAGTCAAGAGCCCAGCAAAACAAGCATCCAAACTACATTCTTCTAGGGGAAAAGAATTACATACACTAGGAGCTCAGAGATGCTTATACTAAACCTCACTCCAGCTAGCACAGTATGGCATTCAGCATGCCTCTCCTGCCGGAGAACTGCAACACCAGACAGGTGCTAGGACTCAATTACCATTCAGGCAATAAATAACCACAGACAGCTAGTGAACCAGATTTATAAGGGACAACTTTGGGGATTTGACAGGTTTGGAAACATAGAAGAAATGTAGAGGGTTTCTTTTCTGTCATCTCTGTCATTACAACCTTTCACAGCTGTGTACATTTGTTTGGGATTTTGCAAAAAGTCTGATTATCTATTATGTTTGTCAGATTAGGCTAAGGCAAAGGCATTTGAGTCCTGAAGAACAGCTATTATTAAGAGAGAATCAGGAGAGCACTGTAGCAATGCTGAGTGCCATAAGGCCACCAAGGTACACATCCTGTGTGTTGCACAGCCAGTCTGAAGAGTGAATGGGAGAACTGTCTTGCAGCGATTTTCATCAGCCAGTTGATAAGCTTTCTAGAAACATCATTATCCTAGGACAAAGACGTTCTGAATCCCAAGAAGTTTTGAAATGTGTCACCTGGTAGAAAGTATGACATATCATAGATTTCAGAGCAATAATTTTTAAACTTGGATTTTGTGAAAGACTGGAGAAAAAGGAAAGATACACTTTTCTTGCATTTTGATTTACATGATGGCTAGCGGAAGCTAATGAGAGGGCCAACACATTGGAACTAACACCATGATGTGGATTGCTGAGAGCAAGACTAAACATTCATACTCTCCTCTGCATGTTCAGCATCTCCACTTGTAAACATTCCAGAGCACCCTGTGTGATGATGCCATTTCCTATCAGTTTAACACAGACAGATAAACTGGAAAAAATAGACACCTACACCCCCTTTCTGCATCCTGATTGTGGGTCCCAAAGCACACATTGCTGAGACACTCAGGTACTCTGAGCCATGTCTACTCTGTGGCATAGAGCAGACTTCCAAAGATCCCTGCCAGCACTAAAGCATTAGAAAAAGATTTATCTCCCAGGCTCAGCAGAACCAACATTCATCATCCTTAAAGATATTTACCTGAAAAAGCACTAGGTCTAACTAATCATAAAACTCTGGGCAGACTGTGGTACAGTCAGAATATTCAATGTAGTAGCACAAGGCTACTTTGCAATCCAGTCAGTTCTGTGGCATTTTTCTGCAACACTGGCCAACGAGATGAAAGCAAACATCACAATCTGGGGTCAAAAGCAGAACAAATAGCATCAACAAAGAGCACAGTGAGGTGGTTCAGCTTCACACCATCCAATCCTGTGTTCTGCATCAGGCCATTCTCTGATACCAGAACGTGGCAACTTGCAGTGGAAAAACTTCATCTATCAGTACACAAATTTGCACACCACTTTTAAGTCAGCTTTCAGGAGAAAACTTAAGTGGGAGTAGCAGTAGTTTCACACATACAAAAGAAGCTCTACTGGAAAAAAAAGAAAAAAAAAAAAGAAAAAGAAAAAAAAGAAAAAAAAGGCTAAAGAACCAGGAAGCGGAGGAGTAAATGACAGAGAGAAGAGAGGCTTCCTTCCATTTAGACAAGCAGACATACTCTTGCAATTTAATGGATTATAAGGACTCAAAGATATTTACTGTCTAGCCACGTAAGTACATTCCAGCTCTTGATTTGCTTTTAGCATTGAAACCAGTCATATATTACATCAATGTCATTCTTGTTTGTTGAAATAAGTGAATAATTTGGGCAGTATATTCAATTCACTGGTTTTACATTCCCTTATTTCATCTGTTCTCAATTTCCACAATATGCTGTTTGGAAAACTACAGCTGGAAGCACATGGCTAGTCAGCCAGATTGGTCAAGAACTCTGACATCTTAACTAATTTGCTCAACTACGTGTTAAATTAATAACATACAGGCTAAGATGTTATGAACATGCCATGCACCACTTTTTGAGTTTTGGTATGCAATCTGAGAACACACTTCAATTAAGCCAATTTAATGGCTCACTTCTGCCAAAAAGTGCTACTTCATCTTTCTGCCAAAAGGTGCTACTTCATCGCTCCACATGTACAAACTCCCCAGCCATGCATCCCCATCCTCTTCCTTGTACTGGCACTTTTGTGCCAGAACTGCTCTGCCTTCAAGATGAGCCAGCTGGGGGAAATAACCTGGCAGAAACTATCCATTTTTCTGGTAGCGTTGATTTTCTACTGGTTTAGGGCTCTTAGCTGGCTCCCCGAAAGGTCAAGAAGTCAGTACAGAAAAAACAAAAAGCATAAGCATGCAGCCAAGGAAAAGAGGAAGGAACAGAGTAATATAAGCCACACCTTTAGAGAGTATCTGGTGATGGCTTTACTCTTGTTCTTCTTATGTGAAAAAATTTAACATTTCTGAAATAGGTAGAAATCTTACTTCTATTGCTAAAGCCTGTAACTTCCGAAGTTACTGACTTCTGATGTTCCGCGGAATAACTACCAGGGCAATTTCCTACAAAATCTCCTAAACCGTAATTTATTTTCTATTACAGGGCTTAAAATTCAGCTAGTAGGAGATAGCCAGTGAAAATGAAACATCAACTATCTAAATTCCCATAATGACTTGAAACAAAATACAACAATGTTTACTCTATTGCTTTGGCGTGGGTTGGTTTGTTTGCAGTCAAACCGTAATTTATACTGGCTCTTCACATATTGATATGTTGAGGAAATAAACAGTAAATACTATTTCCAATCCATCTGTTTAACTTGTTAGAAAAACAACAGTCAGAGGCTTTTCAGAATTGTATTTTTTCTGTACAAAACCAATTAGGAAACTAGGTCTTTGTTACAATTAAAGTACTCCGTGTGTGCATTTGGATGAAATATTGTTCCAGTCTGATTTCCCAATTCTCACTCAAGCACTGGTCCTGGCAGAGGTTTGCAGAGTTTGAAGCAAATGAATGACAATCATCTGGAGGAGACCCACCACATCTGCGAGCCTGGCAAGAGCTGTCCTACACCATGGTCGACTCCCCTCACTGTTTCTCTCTGTCTAACACAACACTATACCTTTTAGAACAAATGTCACCCGCCTAACAAGGAGCTTCTACGAATGGTGCTGCAAGGAGAGTCAGCTCGGCTCCTTCATCATTCACCTGCTGCCCATGGAGTGGAAGACACAGCTGGTGTGTAAGAAAGAAGATTTTTGTCTTGTAATCCTCAATTTATCACAGACAGAAAAATGAAGGTACTTATCTAACATTTATTCAGCTCAGCTGCCTCCAAGATCTAGGCCAGCCAGTTAGTACCTTTCTTAAAATATTTAAAATGTTAAGATGGGTACGAGTTTTACACTCAGACCCTGAGGTAGGCAACTTAAATGATCTGAACTGCAGAGCTGTTGCTGAAACCAATAAAAATATTTCATAATTGCTTTTTGCTTCTTTTTTTGCCAGTACCAAATACCATCATTGTTAAAATTAAAAACATGCCACCTTTCAACACTTCGAGAAAAAATGCTTACTAAACAAGCCAGATCAGTATTGAAACACTTGTCCATAGCAGGAATATTCTTGGATGTAATTTAGAAGCTTTCAAATGGCAGGTTTCAAACACCCACCAAATTTCCTATACCACGAGATAACTGAATGATTTTATTTCCATTCTGCAATTTTGAGTGTTTTCCTACAACACCCAATCAGAATAGTATTTCCATTTATTTTAGGTGCATTCCATATAGACCTAAAACTATTGATAAATTCTGTATTTCTTTTTGTAACTTGTCTTGGTCAACTGCAGATCTTATTTTAAAAGGATTTAATATGCTCTTGGTTTTTGTTTTATTTCCAAACCTCTAACAATGGATTAAGATACATAAACAGGCTACAGCTGTTTAGCCTTCTAAATTCTGACACCTCCTTCCTCTATTTGGGACTACAGTCTCTTTTTCTTTTTGTCTTTCACTTTTTGTAGACTGAAATCCAATACTTTTGTCTGCATCTGCTTCTAAAAGCCATTTCTCCCCAGCCACAGACCCATCCCCTTGTGTCTCATTAAGCACATTTACATTTGGCTTTTAAAATCCTAAACAGAGCATTTCATGCCTAGCAATAGTGCACTGATGAAAGAAGCACTCATGGCTTCTGTAATGACACGCGGTATTACCCCGTTATTTGAATCTTACTAAAAATAGTGACTGTCCTGTTACAGTCTGACTTAAAAAAAAAAAAAACAACACAAAAATAGTACTTTTCAAGAGTAGGCAACAATTAAATTTAATTAAAAGGCATACAAAAAGTAAAATTTTGCATTGTGGACTAATTCAGTAGGGTGGATATTTTTGTAAAGCTCCTAAAGGGTTTCTTCCTCAGGAAGATTTCAGCACCCTGAGAGTTCCAAGGCATGCAAGCCATTTGGTGCCATCAGACTTCTCAAAGTCACAGGATTCGATTAGGAATAGCAGGCATACTAGATCACCACAATGTAATTAAATACAATTAATCAACTCCAAACCAGTTCCTTCCAGAAGTGCCCACTGAACTTTTTCAGGTGGCAGGAATGTCAGGAATTCATGATTCTGGCACACAGTAGTAGGAAGCAATTCCAGACTGGCTCCTACAAGTCCTATTGGCTTCAGTTCAAGGCTTCTATTGATCATTCCTGTGGTAGCATAAAATAAACAACAAAAAAGCACAACAAAACAAGAAGGAAGTAAGCGTTCAGGAACTCAGCCCTGAATCACTTGGGATTTAACATGAACAAATAGTATCTTGCATCATATTACAAGCCAACAAGCAGAAAAACCTGTAGGCCACAGATGCAGTATGCTCTCCGCAAGAAGCTGTCTTTAACCACCAGACTGGGCTATCTGAACTAACTGTATAATCTATGCAGCTCCTACATGTAGCTCCAAGAAAAATTAGTAGCATTAGATGAATCTAAAGCTAATGAAGGAAGTCGGGCTTGTACCCAGAGTGAATTGTCACATTTACCTTTGCAAAAGCAGATGGGAGAAGCTTTTGGATGCTTCTGTAGGAGTTTACAGCCAACAGCTCAAAGTCTGATGTTTCAAAACATGGCTTTCAAAGAATGGACAGCTATCATCATCTCCAGCTGACATAACTAAACAAGGCTCTGATCCTTCATAAAACTTGCCAGTGGCATCAGTTCTAGCTGGATTTTGCCTCAAGGCATGTTACCACCAGAAGAAATTGTGTCAGCCACTCTAGTGATCACAAAAGCACAGTGGAGAGCTCTCTAACATGGACAGTATCAGAATGGGCTGAAAGCTTTCCATGCTTTGGAGAATATAATGCAACACCGTTAGCACTGATTCAGCTTCAAAGGCAGAATAAAATCAAGGACCTGTTAAGAACATAAAGGTTTCTTAGACAAACCCAATAGTCTAACAACTAGCAAATATGATCTATTACGTAAAAATGTGAGATCATTAGAAGCAGAAACCTTAAATGAATACAATCTCAAGAAAATCTGGCAAAGGAGTACCAACCAGCTCCATGATGGCTGGTTCTTACAACCAACAGTCATAGACCATTACAGAAGTAGTAGCCTGAAGCAGCCCCCTTCCTTTCAGAGTCACGAGCCAGAAGAAGGCCCAGTTTAGCCCTTTGAAACATTCTTGTCCACCCACAGAAGCTGCAAATTTTATCTGAGAAATTCTGTCTGTGGTACAACCAGCAAATTCCTCAGCGGGAAACAAAGGAGCATTGCTGACATCCAGAAGTCGTGGGCTGAAGAACTTCCTGCCCCCAGCCAACAGAAGAACTCCCCTGTTAGTGCTGCAATCAGCATTTACCAACCTACTTCCCATTTTCTAGTCCATGGCCAAACTTGCCTATAGCCAGAAGGAAAAACAGGCAGCCTTCTGCCTGCATTTCCCTGTTACTATCCTTACACCTGCACACAGGAGACAGATAAGAACTCAGCTAGAATAAATACCCAGACTAGATCAAATGTAATATCTGGCTGACACCTTTTTCTTTCAAATCCTTATTCTGATTTAATTTTTTCTGTTGTCCCCGTTTGCTATCATCTCTGCAGAATCCCTAGTATGAAGACATTCTCTATCAAAACCCTCTAGTAGCTCTTATCCAGCCATTTTTCTGTACAAGAATTTGGAGCATCATCATCTTTCTGTGTAGATCTTAAGAATCTCCTGATCTAAAAAATATTCGTAACCCTCATCACATGCATCCATATAGCTCTCAGTTAAAAGAAAGTCTATCCCTGCTACTTAAAGTAATGAAAACACTGCAATGTAGTATTTTCAGCTGGCTATGCATATACAAGTAGAAGGAAAGCTCAAACAGACCTCTAACTGAGATAGGTATTTGAATCTCTATTATTCTTCTTGAGCAGAATCTCCCAGTTGTGCCTAACTGATGTGAATAACAGTATATGCTAGACTATTTGAGTCATTTTTCCTTCAAATGGCTTTACTTCCAATCTGTAAAATAGAAAGAAATAAAAAAGGTGCTCTTGGGTATCACTTATAATAGAGTACTGAACAGACCCAATCTCTGAACTTGGTACAAGCTTTACTCACATTCCTTCTTGAAATCTTTTTCTGCTGGTGGTGCATACAGAAAGTTGGCAACAAATTATGATCAGTAAAAGGCAAAAGACTCAAAAACTTACTTTGTGATTTGCCCTGACTGTTGCAAACATGACTCAGCAGTTCTGATATGGCACTAGAGAGATCCACATTCAAGTAAATTCACTGCTGCAGAGTCTTTTAAGTCCTTTTGGATAATCAGGAATATCACAAAGAATTTATAAACTTCCTCAGTTATTCCAGATTTTGCAATATTCACAAAAGTGACAAATATTCAACCACTGTCAGGGGTTACACAAAAATGGTTATAATTTAATTGTTTCAATTTAATATGCAATTATTCTCTACATTTGTAAGTGATTCAATTTAGAAACAGAATTCTTTCAAAAAGTTCAGAGGAAGAAAAACCAGAGTGATATTGGTAAGGTAGGACTAAATATTGTAATCCTATTTCATGCATTTTTAATGTTATTTTTGTTTGAAATATTTAGATGATTTCCTTACACCTATGAATAAATAATCCCATGCCTATGTGTATATTATTTGTACACACGGGAAAAAATACAGCAATGAATCTTAATTCTTTTCTGCATCATTCAGCAGGCCACTGTCACCCAGCAGATAGGAGAAAAGGGATGTGAAATGGAACAGATCTTAGTTCTGAGAAACGACATTTTGAAAAATCCAGGTGACAGAGAGCTGATGCCACCACACAGTGATTTATAGGCTGTGGAAGTTGATTAGACTGGTAAGTAAGTTACTTAAATTTTCACTTCAGAGACATTCAGAACAAGAAGAAGCAAAAAAGGCTCCTTATAGAAAGCAGTCAATGAGAACCATGGTAAAAGGCACTGCTTGGGCAGTGGAGGAAAAAAATAGGAACCACGTCATCTCAATACTATATAAAAATGAGCAAAAGTCACAGGGAAAGCCCTTCACACTGTTCATGCTGATGAAAAAAGATTAGAAGTATTGAGCTATTTAGGAAACCATTAGGTATTGTAAAGAACTGTGCTGGTTTTGACCAAAGCCAGACATGGAAAATTAGATGTCCGGTTTTCAAAGCCCTGCAAGATAAAAGACTGTGGAAGAAATTGGTAGACTGGATGCAGACTTGCTTATTCGAAAGAATCTACAAGTGCCATTTGTCCTAAATACAGGAGGCATCAAACAAGATCTTTATGTTCTTTCAACCTTGTCAAAAAATGTGTGAATGCAAGATGGAATATATCTGGAATACCGTGTTCAGTTTTGGTCCTTGTTATACAAAAAAAGACGTGGATGGGCTGGAGAGGGTCCAGAGAAGGGCCACAAAGACGATCCAAGGACTGGGAAGCCATGTGAGGAAAGGCTGAGAGAGCTGGGCTTGTTCAGCCTTGAGGAAAAAAAGGCTCAGGGGAGATCTTAGCCCCATATTCCACTATTTAAACAGTGGCTACAAAGAAGACAGAGACTCTCTTTTGACAGGGAGTCACATGGAAAAGGTCTAATGGGTACGATTTACTTCTGGGGAGATTCCAGTAGGACACAAGAGGAAAATTTTTCACACTGAGAACAATCAGCCATTGGAATTATCTCCCTAGGGAAGTGGTGGACTCTCCAACACTGGAAACTTTTAAAGATTCAGTTCGAGTGGATGCTGGGACATCAAGTCTAGGTTATGTTTGACCAAGAAAGGTTGGAGCAGATGATCCTTGAGGTCCCTTCCAACCTGGGAGTCTGTCATTCTAATTTCTCCTTCTCCATCTCCTTTTTTTCTTAAGTTCTTCCTCAGCAGCTTTTCAGGGTCTCTGGAGCCTCTCTGACAACTACCTGTCTCAGTAAGTGGTTAAATGACAAAAGAACATTTCTTCTTTCCTGCACGTCCTCACTTCTTTTCAAAAATTGCATTTAGCAATAGCATAGGTGTGAAGTTTTGTATTCTTTCATATAAAATGCAATCAGTGGCCCTGCTCTGTTGCACATTTGTATTAGGTGAGATTAACTTTTTTGTCCCTCAAATGACATATTTCAGAAACATACCCTGTATTCGACCAGCTGGGAAGCCAGCCTTCTGCTAACAGCCTGTGCTTTGCTAATACATCCTCATACTTCTGTTCTTCCAAATAATAAAATTATTTAGCAATTCGTAGTGATCCTTCACCTGATGAGGTTCTACTGAAAGCAGTGGGGACCCTTCTACCAATTTTAATTATAGTCAAGTATATCAACTCATGTCTGGTAATTTTGCTCCTGCAGAAATACAAGCTCAACATAGGCAAGAACCAGTCACAGTACCACCCGCAAGAAAACGGAACAGAAAAATAGATTCTAAGCTGTCTGGGTGATAGATGAAATTTAGTACGAGAGACAAGCAAAGAGGAAAATTTTAACAGTTGGACTGCTGATATGTCTGCTTAAACTCTCTCATGCTGACCATTACTGCCTTATTCTTCCTGGAGGCATTGTTCAGAAAAAAATATTAAGTGACAACAGCTACACGAAGCTCTTCTCTAGGGTGAGGGGGAGTATAAAAAAGCACCAAATGTTGATTTACTGGGAGCAGAAGAGGGAAGCCCTAACATCATCACTAATTTTAACATCACCTGGTGCTTTGTGTGTCACAGGATGGAGTGCCAGGTCCCGTCACCTTTCAGATTGCAATGAAGGCTATGGCATCTGTTAAAAAATGTCATAGACATGTTGCAGAGGCTAGCTTAAAAAGCAAAAGTAAGACTGTCATTAAGGATATGTTACTACTGTTTTCAGTCCAGGAAGCGAGGTCATTTTGGGTTCCCATAAATAGAAAGTGGAAAGCCAGTAAAAAAAGACCCAGATTCTTGTTGCACAATTTTTCTCCTCCTGCTGTTGATTTAATGCCAATGTAACCAAAAGACTGACCTACAAGAGCTCAAATTTCCTTCCTGTTTCTTCCCTGCTATCTCCAAGTTTCAAACGAAGAGCTTTATGTTATCTGTAAACTCTGCTATAATTCTCTTCAACAAAGTTAAACACACTGTCGAATGAATCAGCAGATAAAGTATGAGCTAATGCCATCCAAACACCATCAAAGGTTATATCAACATAGTGATGGCTTTTTAGCATGGTTTCCTAAGAAAACAAGGCTTATATAAACACAGTAGTTGCCAGTCTGCCTATGACCCTGTTCCCCCAGTCCACCAATAATTTTTGAACCATTGTCCGGTTTCAACCATATTTAATGAAAGGATAAAATTCTCAGTGCCATTATGGAGTGGGGGGAGGTATGTGGAGTGCAGAAGGGAAACCAAACCAGTGCTCCTGCTGTGGGCATCAGACTCAAGTGTAGGGTGCTAAGATTCCTAAATCCATAATCAGTTCTCACTCCATTTGTTTCAGAGAAACTCGCAAGTTTGACCTTCTCCTGAAAAGGACCAAAGCACCTAGACACTTTTTGAGCTGCGTGATGGAGCCATGACAAAGAGGTGAGAGACCACAAGGAACAACTTCTGCTTTTGTCTCAGCACTAAAACCTGTGCTTCTTTGCTGTCACAAGGCAAGAACAGGAAATTCACGTGCAAGTCTTCTGCTCTGGAGGATTTTATCTAGCAATGTACCTCATTCACATCAAGCTCCGCAATACCTTGCACCAGAAAGTTTGCCATTAATAAGATGATAATTCTCAGTGACACTGATGTGTTCACCCAGACATGTCCTGAAGTAAGAACTGCATCAGGTAGGCCACATAAAGGCTTTTGACTGAGTTTGAGTTCCTGGACAAAATCAAGGCAAGCAGCCATCTACACTGGTAATAGCAAATCCCATAGCATTCAGCCTAGGAGAGCTGGCTTTACCCTGGCACCATAAAGTCCACTTCTTGTTTAGTTCTTGACAAAACAGGGCTCCTCCTTTCTTTTACAGTCAGTATTGGAACAGGCTGCCCAGAGAAGCTGTGGCTGTCCCATCTCTGGCAGTGTTCAAGGCCAGGTTGGATGGGGCTTTGAGCAACCAGGTCCAGTGGAAGGTGTCCCTGCCTATCGCAGCGGGGGTTGGAAGTAGATATCTTTAAGGTCCCTTCCAACCCAACCATTCTGTGATTCTATGAATATCAAATCTCTCCCTCTCCTGTAATCACACCCAGCTCACTAACAGTAAAAAAAGCCCATCTTGTCAGCTCCTCAGTGTAGCAATAGTGCTGCCTTTTGACTTCTTTCTGAAGAGTGAAAAGATATTACATTATTAACTGCTAATGGCAAGCCATCACTGCATATTAATAAGCCAGCCAATGAACAGCATTTATTATTTGTATTACAGCTAGCACAAGCTGAGGTGACAGACAAGTCCTGCAAAAAAAAAAAAAAAAAAGCTAAAAGGTATCTAAAAACATACGTATGCTCCAAGTTGCTAAAAAACATGTCATAGCCAGAGAGATATTTTTAGACTTCCATAAACTGACAGGTGCCTATATTATACTAGAAGTCTTTAATCCATAAAACTGGATTTACAACCAGTGCTTCAAGAAGAATGAACACACCTAACAGCCACAAAGACCTACATTCTCTGTACGTTTAACTGGCACAAATTTGTAGGACTCACTTAGAACTATAAAGAAGTGGTCATGTGCTCTTTCTAAGTTTTCTCCCAGTTTTAATGGCCACAAAGTAGACGGGAGAAGGGAATGGTTTCATTTTTTATGATCGTTGTGGCAAAGCTTTAACACTATATAACTTTTTCCTTGGAAAGCTGGTCTGCAATCAGCATCTTTAAACAGCAAACAGTTTATTGTTAACTTAACAGAATCTAACAGCTAATGACTCAAGCATGGGTAAAGAAAACCATTATAAATGGCTTCCCTAGTCAGTACATCTGTTTTGACTGTAAAAACAAAAACTCACCAGCTGTACAGAAAGGATTTTCCTCCAGTCTCCAAAAAGAGCAGTTTATCTCACCACAAATGCTGTCAGGTCTTTGTCTGGCAGGCAGAATTCCTTTCCTGGTCAACTGCTTCACCACTGCCCTGTTAACAGAAAGCATTTGGAAGGTTCTACTTTTTACAGATGCTATATATGTTGTATTAAATTACTGTAAATAATTATTAGGCTCATACAGGCATAAACACTCCATAATTGCATCAAGATGACCCCCCAAACCAACTCTGGAATTCAAAACTAGGTGTTTCACTACCGGTTTCCTATGTAATCCAAACTACCAAGCATCCTTTATTATGTGGACACCTGTACATCCTCCTTCAGACACTAAAACACATTCAGCAAAACAATGATTTTTCAACAGTGTGATAACCTTGTTTATTGTCCAGTTATGTATTTCTAAACCTTTTATAGTCTAAAGGATGAATTTCTAGTATTTGCTGTAAAATGAAAGTTACTACAAGGAACAGGTAATTTGAACACCTCTGTACCAGTGACAAACCTAAGTAATCCTCATACAACAAAACACTTCTGTTTGCATGACCTCACTGATTCAAGCAGTATTTATTTATATAACCACTACCAAAGAGTTTCTTCCATTTAAAATGAATTAAAGACTTTTAATCTCTAACTAATGCTTCTACACATGAAACTTGTAAATGTTACAAGAAAACAGCTCGTTGCCTCCCCTCTCCTGGTGATTCAGTAGAGACACCTGGGCAGACACTGAAATGGCAGTTTGTCAGATCTCTAGCTGCCCGTTATACAAAAACAGTAACCGCTGATGGTTTTGTGCTCCTCAGTGCATCTTGACTTGACAAGTTTCACTGTTTTACTTGGATCAACATATTCTTCCATTCTTATTTTCTCTAGGCACTACTATCTTACCCTTGAGCAATTTCATTTAAGTCAATCACATTCTTCCGAACTCAGAAGTTATTCAAAGTGAGGAAAAAAAAACACCTATATTTAAAGCAGGATATGAGTATTTTTATATATACCTTCAACAACATAACTTGATTTTACATAAATATCATCTAGTTTTAATATCTTACTGTTAACTCCACTTCAAAATAGGGAAGCTGAGTTACTGAAAAGTTGCTCAGCAAATTAGATTCCCAGCCTAGATACCAGCCACTAGATCAGTCTGTCCTCCAACTGCTTCTCTTGGAAAATTTTCTCACTGTTATTGACTGTTATTAATTTCTATGTCTGTACTACACAAATGCCGATGGTGAAGAAAGAAGAAATCACATTCTATAATAAACACTCGGCAACCTTCTCAATGGAAGATACAATAGAATCACAGAATGGTTTAGGTTGGAAAGGACCTTAAATATCACCTAGTTCCAACCCCCCT
>NW_009914024.1:47872-78463 GCF_000696875.1 Nestor notabilis
CCCTGTTCTCCACCTCGTGGTGGTAAGTAGCACCAAACTGTATTTGCCCTGCCCTTGACCACTGCCAGGGATGGGCCAGCCACAGCTTCTCTGGGCAACTTGTGCCAGGGCCTCACCACCCTCACAGGGGAGAACTTTGATCTAACATCTAATTTAAATCTCCCCTCTTTCAGTTTAAAGCCATTTCCCCTTGTCCTAGTGCTACCTGCTTTTACAAAAAGCAGCTTTCTTGTCAGCCCCTTTAGGCAACGGAAGCTGCTCTAACATCTTCCTAGAGCCTTCTCCAGGCTGAACAAGCCCAGCTGTCTCTGCCTGTCTCCATAGGAGAGGTGCTCCAGCCCTCGGAGCACCTTCATGGCATCCTCTGGGCTTGCTCCATCAGATCCATGTCCTTCTTATGTTGGGGGCCCCAGAGCTGGACACAGTACTGCAGGTGGGGTCTCACAAGAGCAGAACAGAGGGGCAGGATCACCACCCTCAACCTGCTGGTCATGCTGCTGGTGATGCAGCCCAGGACAAAGTTGTTTTTCTGGGCTGCAAGTGCACACTAATGGCTCATGTTGTGATTCTCATCAACCAACACTCCCAAGTTCTTCTCCTCAGGCTGCTCTCAATCCAGTCTCCACCCAGCCTCGGGATTGTGCAGGACCTTGCACTTGGCCATGTTGAACTCCACGAGGTTTGCACAGGCCCACCTCTCAAGCCCATGCCTGAACTGGCATGACAGTAGGAATTAATAATAATTTAAAAAAAAAAAAGCCTTAAATTTACTCTAGCAAAAGCAAGCCTTAGTCCTTTCTGCCCTTTTAGGAGCTGGTTACTTATTTTTTATGAGCAACTGAGCAATAAATATAACTTGTGCAATTCTAAGCAGTGGAAAGAAAATGTTTCTTTGGTTTTTGTAGGATATAGGAGTTACCATAAAAGCAAATCATAAATAAAATCAACCCCTTATTGCACAAATATGGAATGAAAGGAATGGAACCTTCACCAAATTTGTTTGAAGACTAAAAAGTGGGGAGAGGGGAACAGAGGAAAAAATACCCAGCCAAACAGCTCACAAGTCTCTGGGACAGAAACAAAGATTCCAGATACAGCAGAATCTGCAAGTGAGAATGAGTTTACAAATTACATGTGCCCAGCACACACAAAACGTTTTTCTTAAAATTCTAAAGGACAACAAATGGCAAATGACTGAGGAATCTCTGAAATCTAAGAAATCTTCCGCCTATGTGCATCTTTCCAGAAACACAAGACAGTGTTCTTAAATGCTAAAAAATAGCACTCAATCTGGTGTCGGAGGTCAGCCTCTGAGGAGGAGTAATTCACTGAAGAAGATGGTGATGTCAGCTTCAAACATGAGATGGAAAGGATCCAGGAAACTTGTTAGTTCTGCAACCGTTCAGGAACAAATATTTAACTTGGGAATTAGCAAGGAGACCAACTTGGAACTGGCAAGGGATCTTTGTAGAGAAGCAAAGCAGGAATTATATAAGAAATGCAGGTCAGAGTCTGCAAGGAACAGGTCCTGTTCTGCTCGTTCCTCCAGCTGGTCCACCCAGACAGAAGCATTTGCATCAGTCAGGCATCCATATTTTGCATTAACTTTATGGAGACTGAAGGCACCCACGGTACCTTCCATGGCAGCTGGGATGCCTTGAAAATGGAGAACTCCTGCTTGGTGGGGAAAAATAACTTCAATGAAATTACTTTTCCTTGGAATAAAAAAGTAACCCTTTTTTGAACGTGCCACAGTCTCATACCTGTTTCATATCAGTCTAAGGCTGGAAGAACCAGTTTTATAAGTCCACTAATTTCCACCTTTTGCGCTTGGAATTTTTATGTGTACAAGCTAGGCTGAAAAACCCTACTATGAGCAGATAATGGCTCATACATGAGTTCAGAAAACCTCAGCTCAAGCTTCTTTCAGACAATAAAATCTTTAGCTACCTGAACCTTACTTCTCTCTCATGCAATATTTTCATAGGTGTCTTATTGAATTTTTTTCTGGAATTTCTGCATCAGCAACTATAAGTCTCTTTCTTGCTTCAAATACCTTCCTATTTATTAAATATTTCTCCCTTCTCTGCAGTTCAAACTGAAATATCCCACCAGCAGGCTCTGACATCTTAGAGCCTGCAAGCATGTGTACATGGCTGGTCCAAGATGCAGAGCAGGAGCCATCACAGGAGTTTTGGAGAGAATGAGCTTAAGTAAATGCAGTGTACTTCAAACGATGGAGAGAGATTTGAGCCCTGATTTAAAGAGCTGAGGAACAGAACACGAAAGAACTGGACTGGTGTGGGAAGCTGGAGCACACAGTCCGTGAAGTCCAGAACTGCAGCTGCTGCCACCACAGCCATAAAATCTGGGAACTCACAACATGGCACTGATCCCTCTGGCTTTCCCTACAAATGTTCTCATCTGGGATTCACTGCAATTTACTTCCTCTTTCCTATTCTTTATTCAGTGCACTGTTGTTTGTTCTACTGCCAATTATTTTCATATTTTTCTTAAGTGGGTTACTTCTTGACCAAATTTTTTGATGTCTGTGGAGCCAAAAGTTTCTGATATCCCAGATGATACTTTCAGATAATTCCCAGTTTCCAACAGTACTCCTGACAAGTCACCTTCCCAAATGCATTCTGTAACCGTATGCATCAGTGTAACTTTGAAAGATCGTTCTTATTGATGTCCTGTATATATACATGTGCAAGCACATGACTGCTTGTACACATACATTTGTGTGCTCAAACCATAGATAAATAACTGGAGCCATGTCCTGTTTACAGAAGGTAAGAGCAACCAGACTGTGGTAAGTATGCAAGGATACATAAGGAAGTACTCCGTTCTTGAGTGACAAAGCAGCATTCTTCTCTGTCCCTCAGAATTAGATTAGTCTATGTGGTAACACAAGCTTTCTGTGTTAAGAAAAAACATTTATATTTTTAGATGACTGGCCTTCAATAGTTCATAATCAACATGCAACAATTTTCTAAGCAGAAGATCTTTTCAGAGTTATAATAAAGCATATTCATGCAGGGCTATAAGAAGACTGGCCCAGAATTCACTCAGCAGTGAATGCCAATCTTAAATCTGAGGAGGTAAGAAGACCTGGTAACAACTTCTATTATGCTCAAGAGAAAACTGAATTTAAAACTCATGTCTTAGCAATTTAAGTGAGAGTGTTGCCCTTCTGCATGGCTGAAAGCTTCACACTGTGCTGAGAATAAACTTGCAGACAGCAATGACAGCTGTGGGAATGATGCCACATATTAAAATGTTTAAACTTTCCTCACAGATGACAACAGGAGTAGTCACCCAACATAGCATCGTTCTGCTCAGGTACAGGTCAGCTGAGACAAGGAGCAACACTTTCAGGAAGACTGTAACTTGAAAAGAAAAATAAAGCCAAAATAAATTTTTAAAGATAACACTAAGGAAGAATGCTTGAAAACATACATGAAAACTAAGACATTATTAAATTCCACATCAAGCTAATCCATTTAATCCATAAGCAGATATATACCTTGCCAGAGAAAAATGGAAAGCTTCAAACTGATCTCTACAAATTACGAAAAAATGTAAGAACAGTAGGTAAATAAATGTACATTAAGCATCTCCTACCCCTGTCATTGATAAAAGGCATATATCTACACTGAGCCATGTCTACTTGCACTATAAAAAAAAGTTAGCATATAACATCTTTTCACTAATCCACTTAAATGCATGTGAAAGATACTGTGTTGTAACAGCCCCTGGGAACCCTCTTCACCATCAAATCTGGAAATTGTAAGTTTTTAGTAAGATGAGAGACAGATGAAGGGAAGAAGCTGCAGTTCAGAATTCCTGATTTGCACATCATTACTTGTACCTAAGTATTAAAAGTCATAATCAGATACAAAATCAGAAGATACACCTATAAAGCATGTCAGAAAGCTGTGGCTCCATAAAGCTACTTGTTAACATCTAAGCCTTTGCAGAATCACCAAAAAGAGCATGAGAAGCCAAACTAGCATCCATCAGAACAGCAATTCTCTGTGGCTGTCACAAAGCGATGGCTTTCAGTTCAGCTTTCTGCAGCCATTGACTCCAGTGGTCGCTCATACAGCACTGGGTTAAATTACATGGCTCAGGGAGCACCTTTCCTGCTTCCCTGGCTCTGTGGCCAATCCACATTTCTGCAGGATCCCATTCTTTTTCATGGAAAGCCACTGAGGGACAAAAGATGCTGTCTTATCCCAAGTTGCATTTTTAGCCCCCCTGCCTATATTGCCTTAAGCAAGAGTAAAAAAATGTTTGCATATGAAGCAAGGAATTAATTTCCTCTGCATGGTATGGAGCCAGAATCTGCAGCCCTTTTAGGCCTGAAGGCTGCTCCAGAGGCTAATTTACAAAATGAGGATAAACATCAAAAGCTTTACAGAACACCACAAAGCACACATTTGACACTGCGTTTGTTGACTTTTCGCTACAAATGCTGCCATGATGTAAGCTTCCCTGGTACTTTCCTTTCCTGTGCCTCCCCTTAACTCTGGGCAGGAGAATGGTGGGTGAAGGAATGGCTGGAATGTGTTTGTTGTAGCACAGTTTTCTGCTCTGCAATCACTTGCTGCTTCCTGTCAGACTGCAGGGAAAAAAACATGCTTCTTTTAATATCCTCCATTCAAAATGTAGCTAATTCTCCATTTTCTTGGGATAAAAGAATGTTTTATCAATGGAATGATGCAAGTAAAAATACCTTTAATTCATTTTTTCCATTAATTTTCTTCTTTTTATACTGGGACTCAAGCATGTAGGTCTCCGTATCTCATCCATTATCTATTCTTATGTACATATTTTGCAGAACAAAGACATTGAAATGGTGAATCCAGTTCTCCAATCTGGGCACTTCATACTGTCACAGCCACATAAAGGGGCATGGAAGCTAGCAGAACGAGACTGACAAGGAATAACCTCAGGATGAGGGAGTTTCCCAGCTGTCATAGTGCCAATGGAGTAACTCTGCAAAGTTTCTCCCTGAGCCCTTGCAACCAGGGCAAAAAAGTGCTCAAAGATACTTCTGCTGTAATCAGCTGCAAGAATAAACCCTTCTGGACTTCACAACTCAGCATCAACACCCCTCCACAAGACCCAAAAGCACGTTTTCTCTCTTCAGCCTTACTGAATAGGTTGCACCAAGCAGAACAAATCCAGCTTGGGTTATTTCGGTTACCTCACATAAGACACTTATTTTTCAAAGTTGGGATTGTTGTTCCTCAAAAGGAAGGAGCATATTTAAAAAAAAAAAAGGAAAAGAAAAAAAGTTCTCGTCTGCTACAATTAGTACGAGATTTTTCACAGCAGTAATTGTTAAATCTTTATATCTAGTATAATATCAGAGCAGCTGCCTCAGCTGTTTAGCTTTAAAAAACAGTTTCCTATTGCAAGCTTTACAGTTGCTTCATATACAGCATTTTCATCTGTTAGATGACATATGAAATTCGTTACTGGTTTACAAGACTCCAGTATGCATTTTTAGATATATTCCTTAAATGTCACTCACAAAGGTTACTGCCTTTGAATATCTAAAAGCAACTGCAGCTGTATCTACCTAAAAAAAGAAAATGAGTTCCATTTATATTGTATTCACAACGCTAGAACCAAAAGCATCTATGGATTCCAAATTATTGAAGTATGTATCTATTTTTGCTTCCACTATAATTGTGAGAAAAATAACCATCAAAAAATAGTAACATATTTCATAACAAGCAGTATGGTTTTAAAACCCATCATATTTCTTGTTGATATTTCATCTGGATTTTTCAAAACATGAAGACATGAATCTGTAGATTTTTATTCTGGCATGTTTATGCCATAAATTAAAATTCACAAGACTCACAAAACACTACTGTCAAATATTCATACCCCAAATTGCTCTTTTCTGATAAGTACTCAGAGGGGAATGAGGGTGACCCATGCCTGCTGGAAACTTCCCCTCAGAGTATTTTCACTAGATCACAAGAAAGAAAGGGAGAGATCCACTATTACATTACTCTGGTCATCTCCATAATGGCTTTTCTCTACAGTACAGTCCACAGGGTTTGGTATTGCTTTATTATAAATTAAAGGCTTTTTGAAAAATGAACTGTCACCAGTTCTCAAACACTGCCATCCCTTTTAACATACACTCTCTGTGCAGCTCCATGCCATTAGTGGTAGCTAGGATCCTCTGTGGCGTTTACAATCCTGAAATATTTGCAACTAGAAGACAAATCTGCACAAATTATAAAGAGAAAAATCAGCCACAGAAAAGTGTTAAATAATGGCACTTTTAAGCTACAACAGCAACACAAGGCATTTTCACAAGTACATTTTTGAAAGCAATAATATAGAGTGTTAGTTAAACAAAGATGTTGGCACCAAAGGGACTGCAAAATTATTCAAACTGGGTGTTCGTAAAGCTAATGTATGGAGTGCACTTAGTAGTAAGTTTTGGTTTATTTAAAAGTTCAGTATCTTTAAACTACAAGTTAATAAGAAGCAGAGTTTGTGCAGATATCAGTGCACTAGATCCGAATGCATGCCCCAAACTCCCAGTGACTCCAGCATGTTCACATGGCACCGGGCCTGTGACTGCAGGCAGTTACGACCTCATGATGAAACCGAAAAGCCAAAACCAAATATCCCACTGCTGCAAATTGCATCAGGCCATTGCTCAACTCATTGTGGAAATGTATTTCCTCTTCATAGTGACTGAGATCATTAAATCACATCATCAGAACAGCTTCAATAACATTTTTCCTTTATAACTTGAGACTATTTTGCAAAATTTTGTATCAGAAAGGACATAGCTGAGTTTCAAACATTTCTTTTGCATAGTAAATCAGTTTTTCATAGTGAAACTTCTTTTAAGGGCCAATATTTCCCTCTCTGGAAGCTTCTCTGTTTAAGCATGCTTAATTGCTTCCTATGCAAAATAAATCTCCCCTTTTCCTTCCAGGGATTTCTAACTTACCCACATATCTTAAAGGTACATAACATAATCAGGCATAAAGCAAAGGACCAATTGTTACTGATCCTGACACCATATTTCTATTTGCAGAGCATACCACAGTTATTTGCAGAAGACTCCTCGATACCGGCAATGTTCATACTAGAATCATAGAATCCTAGGTTGGAAGGATCAAGGATCATCTGCTCCAACCTTTCTAAGCAAAGCATGACCTAGATGTGATGTCCCTGTCCAGCTGAATCTTAATAGTGTCCAGTGTTGGGGAATCCACCACTTCCCTGGGGAGATTATTCCAATGGCTGTTCTCTGTATGAAAAATCTTCCTCTTGTGTCCTACCAGAATCTCCCCAGGAGTAACTTGTCAAAAGGAAGTCTCTGTCTTCTTTGTAGCTACCCTCTAAATACTGGAAAATGGTCATAAAGACTCCCAAGCCTTCATTTCTCATGGCTGAACAAACCCAGATCTCTTCAGAGCTCCAGAGAAGTACACTTCCAACCTCAGGATGGAGAAGCACTGTGGGTGAAAGACTGGCTTTTCAGAAACAGCTTTGCTTGAAAACAATAACAATATTCAACACTTCAGCAGTGGAAACTGGGTCTTCCCCTCTACTGCCAGAGCGGTCAAAACCCAAGAGCAATAACGTTAGTGACCTGCCATGCTGTCTCTGCATGAATTACGTCTGGAGCTATGGAGGCAGCCATTTGTCAAAATGCTGGACGACATTAGGAGCACACCAAATACTAAAGATGTGACAAGGTAAACTGTTATCGCTCCCCCACAGATTAAAGGACATGAATATTAGAACAAATGATGTGAATAAAGGACAAAAAATCTTAGTGAACTGGTAGGATACCTGAGGAGCAGCCCTGTCAGGCAAGGGCTTGTAGGCAAGAGCCTGCTGGTTAGTAAAAGTCACATTTCGCAAGAGGCTTGAAGATCATGGCAAGTAGCAGTTGACTGGATTCTTAGATAATTAGCGAGAAAATTATTTTCACATGGATTGATAGAGATGTTGCTGTGAAGGCAGTGGGGAAGAGATTGGGCAATGAATAACTGGCTGGTTTCAGTCCTACCAGAGCAGCGATCATAGGTGACCATCCTATCCAGCAGGTACTGTCTCTCCTAGGAAGGTGGAGGAGTTCTCATTGCATTTTTGTGCAAATTTGTATCTTCTGAATTGGAGATAAGGAGGCATATGGAGGCTGGGGAACCTGAGGAACATGAGGCAGCATTAGCTGGAAACCTCTCCCTACATACTAACCTTTTCCAACACCAAATGATTGTGGGAAATGAAGTAAAATGAGTTGAAACTGCAGAAAGTATGCGAGTCACTAATGCAACATGAAAAATGCATGGTATACCAAAGTGATGTTTTCTCTAAAATGTGCTAAGAAAATGTTTTTCTTAAATGATACATCAGTAATGTAATTCCAT
Organism: Nestor notabilis; assembly: GCF_000696875.1. Taxonomy (NCBI): domain Eukaryota; kingdom Metazoa; phylum Chordata; class Aves; order Psittaciformes; family Psittacidae; genus Nestor; species Nestor notabilis. Next base: position 56,302 of record NW_009914024.1, read on the forward strand.
GAAAGCTTTAGGATAAATTCTAGAATTAATGTAGGAAAATATTTTGAGTTAAAAGAAAAAAAACTATAGATTTTCGTATGAAATATGAACAGCGACCAGTTTCAGTTTCTTAAGTGGGAATCAGCTGTTTATTCAAGCAACAATAAATGTTAAACTAATAATTCTATGACAGCCAAAAGAATTTAAAGTTAATGTGACCATCACCATTAGAACAGGACAGTCACATGCAGAGCCCTCTGGCGTGAGCTGTCTCCCATTCTCAGTTCATGATCTACTCTCATACTGCCTGGATTGGGCCAGTCGTCAGCTAAAGCACGTTTACTCATCCTCTGCATTCTGGCAGACAAAAATAAAGTCGTCTCAAAGGAAAAACTCTAACTGAAATGTTACCCTGTTGGGTAGACACACGTTGAATCTAATTCAGAGCAAAGAAAAACTAGGTGATCTATAAGGTCCCTTCCAACCAGACCATTCTGTGAGACCATGATTCTCTGAAATAATCATAACAGAATAAAAGAAAAGCAACTCTGCCTAACTTTTAGGGCAAGTAGAACTTTCAGTGTTCCGAATTTTATATTTTCCAAAATTATACAATAACTGTGTGGACTTCATGGTTTTATTGGTTTCCTACTGCTGAGTCAGCATTCAAGTGGTTAAGCTTTGTTCCTCAGATTTCTCACCATTCTTAAAACAAAACCAATGCTGCTTGCAAAACAGCAGCTTTTCACATCCAGAGGTGAGTAAATATCAATACCAAACCAGTAAGGAGAAGAGCTCATAAACAATTTAGAGCCTTACCTTTGTCTTCAAAAAGTAATTTTCCTAAGGATAAGAAGAAACTAGCACAACGTATGTGTGTGCAGGTGTGCTGCCCTGCATGCAATCATGATTTTTGCTATTCAAGACGTACCTCCCAGTGATGGAGTTTTATTCTTCAGGACTGGCAGTTGCCACTGTTGGCACTGGGTGTTGCTGTGAGAAAGCCTTGCTGCATCTAGCCCAGCTGTTTACACTCTGCTTTTATAGACAGAAAATAACTTTTTCCCAGGATCTTATCTGATTTTGACATCCAAGTATTTTCCTCATGCTAGTACATGTCCAGTGAAGTGCTGAAATTTTATTTTAAACATAGTAAAATACCCAACTCCCATGTACACGTTGTTTGTAACAACCCCTATTCTATTTGGCCTAGGAAAGAAGCACAAAGGGAAAACATACAAACTCAAAATTCAGGTGTTGAGGGAAAGTTCCTGGAAGAAGACTGAAACATAAGAATTTAAAATAGGCATTGCTAAAATGAAAATCTTTCAGACTCTGTAAGCACCCAGAAAAAATACAGTGATACAAATAAAAGGAATCAGGATAATAACAGTTTTGTTGCGATGAGGGTGAGAATTTCAGTACGTTTTTGACAGTCACAGTCTCCAAATCCACAAATGCAGGACCTATGTGTTAACTAGTTTGTCTCAACATTAGATGTGGTTCTGACTATGGGATGTATGGCATATAATTCTATTATACATCATTAAATAAATTTGTGGGTTCCTTTGACCACTCCCATTAGCTAGCGTGTGAATAAGCTTTCTAATTGGAGGTTAATTCTGAGATGAGGCGGAGGGTACAGTAAAGTCCTACGCTCTTTGTGAATTTTAATGCACATAGGGAAGGGAAAGAAGGACTAAAGGAATACAGGAATAAGGACTACCTAACTATTCTATTCCATTATATTCTTATTCTTTCTGACACTTTGTGTTCAAATGCAGACTTAGAGCTTCTGTTCCTTTATGAGTGATATAGAAATCACTCCAAGCAAAATATTCTAAGAAAGAATAGATCCCTGAGAGTGAGTTTGGGCGCATCAGCGCTTCATGACCTGAGCTACTGTATAATGCTGCTGTTACTGCCTTCTCTGGAGGGAGTCTCTAAGGCAGCAGTTCCTCATCTAAGTGATCAAGAGAAATCCAGCCCAACCCACCTCTCCTGCAGAACTCCAGGACAGAAGAGATGCTGGCAGAGAAGACAGAAATACACAGGGTCGCTGTACTGTATTCACAGCATCATATACAGGAGAGTACAATTTTGCAGGAGTTCTTGGCATGTCCTCAGAGGATGCACTCTCCATGTCATGATCACATGACAATCCAAGTTGGGATGGCCCTTAAAAGCCCTCCGAGTCCAACCTTCCTCCTAACCACTTGGGAGTCCACACCAACTTGGTCAGGGCTTTAACTAGACAAGCCTTGAAAACCTCCAAGACACTGCACAACATTTCTGGGTAGCCTATTCCCCAGCTTGACAAAGAGTACATCTAATGAGGAAAAAGTATGTTTTTAAACATCCATTACACCATTAGCTGGGTTTGGCTTGGCTTTTGTAAATAAACAGAACTACTAAATCATTTTATGTTAAATTAGTCAATAGACAGATCCCTGAACATACAAGAACACCACCTACGGATGCATACAGCATATGTAACTTGCCGTAGAAAGAAGATGCATTACCATCCTCCACAATAACAAAGTAGATAGGAGCTATAAATACATTTTCATAACATATTTGGGTTTTTGCTTTTTGTAATTCAGAAGGTGGTAGAATCTAAACAAGTGCAGTACAACTCAGAAAGCCAGTGCATACGTAACATGGCTGAATTTTACTGCAAAATTGTGCAGGCGTGTTCATGTATCTCGACACTCACAAGCCTGCACAGATTTTGGCATACACCTACTGTCATCCATGACCCCAGAATTTATACTATATATATTTTAGTACTATAAACAAAACTATATTTTAGTACTATAAACCAAAGTGCAAAGCATTCTCTTGCTGACTGTGTTGAAAATCCAGCTTCCCAGCTGCTCACAAAACCTTGTAATTGATGTTAAGTCCACACACAAATGCATACACAAACCTCTTCTATAAAGATAAAACCCAAGAAAGTCAGTATTCTATGAAAAGCAAAAGATACACATTTCTGCATTTGACATTTAAAGAGTATACTAATAATGTTAATAAGCTACCAGGAACTGTAAGCCGAATAAATATATAGGCCTTTATTTTATTCTCACAGCTTCAACTCCTATCCAAAACAGGTGGCAGCTTTCCACTCTGCAGCTGATCAGCTCTTATTCACAGCTAAGTGCACATGTAAGCAGTTACTCAAAGATTCAGCTTTCAATGTAATTCTCTTTACACCACCCCTTAGGACAACTAATGTTCTTTATGTACCTGCACTTGCTGGCACTGCACACTCCCCAAAACCTATTCCTTCTTTATTTGTATGTATATTCTAACATAGTTTATCACACAGTTATAACGCTAAGATAGACCAGGCCCTATACTCAGTTTAATAGAAGACTGGTTTATAAAACATTATTTTTGCTCTATATGTGTTTAATAAACAATGAGAAAAAGGAGAAAACCAGGTAGTTTTTACTGGGACTATTACTGACTATGCTGTATGTACTGATCATATGTGATCCACAATATATGGTTTTTATAGCATCATTACACCAACCTAGCATCAAAGTACTAAAGGGTATTTTCTTCCATAAATCCAATTAGTATTAATTGGAGCTACATTCACATTTTGAAAGAGAAACACATACTAAGAAGTGCCTTATCATAGTAGGATTACTCACCTTTATTAACTATCAAAATGTAAGAACAGTGATAAATAAAAGTCAATCAGTTGCACACCAAGATTATTATTCAGACAAAATTACTACTGAACAACCTGTGCACTCAAAGCTTCATGATGAAAGCCATTAGAAGTTCCTCTTGCCCTTGAAATGATCTCTTTATATACAAACTTTTTTTCAGTGATCATCAGATTTTCCTATAATTTCTCTAATCAGCACATGCTGCTGGAAAGCTAAATTGGGGAAAAATACATATATATACACACACATTAAAATACACCTGCTTACTATATATAGATGTACTTAACATTTCAAAGTAAATGATACAGCAACATACAAGAATCTCTTCATGCATTACATATCCTGTTTGCTAACAAATCACTTTGAAACTTTATTCATGAAAAACAGAAGGAGAAAGAAAATCTGGTTTATTTTAGGAAATTTAATGAAAATTATATAATAATGGCTCTGGAATGGCTCCCTTTCTCTCAAGCAGGATGCATTTCTGTCTTTTATGAAAACCATACCAAGACAGCTTGAAACAGTCAACTGTGCTTTGTGGCAGAGTGTCTAGTGTGAGCTAACATTCAATGGTTTTTATTTTTTTAAGTTGACTGTTATTAGAAAACCACTCATAGGGCAGGCAAATGTTCAACCAGGCTACTAGAACACTGGCTACTTTAATTTTAAACAGTGATAGGACAACACCAAAAAAATAAAACCCACACAAGAATACCCATGTTGATACTCCTTCATAAAACTGAGATTCAGAAATCAGTCCACAGACCTTAAGAAATGTTAAAAAGTAAAGGAAGATCACAGCTGAGAGTGGATCATAACGCCATTTAATAGTAATTAGTTTATTGTAGGGTGTTGCATTCACATGAGCCACAGAATGAAAGAAGGTCATGATGTCATCACTAAAAAAGAAATATTCATCCTGAAAACAATAGATTTATATTCTGCCTGTATGCATATGTATACATACATGCACATATGCATACATAGATTTTATAACACAGATAAAGACATTATAAAGATGGAGAACAGAAAAAAATTGCACAAACCATAGAGTAAGAATAGAAAGTCTACAAAGAAAACCTTGATCAATTCAAACTACAACCTATTCTTGGGTAATTCCTGAGCAGAACAGAAAGCTAAAGTTGGTAATTACTGATTCTTTATAAAGGTAATCTGAAAAGCCTGTAAGTGCTATGTGAAATGTGTCATCCTAAGATTACCAGGAGTTGAATTGTAAGCACAGCAACTACATTATCACAGCTGTTTTGAACCCCACATCCAAAGGTTATATGATAATGAGGAAGCTGTATAAAATTACCCCTTCCTTCTATGTGGTGCCACAAACAGAAGAGATACAAAGAATAAGATTCTGGAAAGAAGCAGAACAGCATTTTTATTTCTTAAGAGAAAGAGAATAACTTTAACTACAAACTGACTGCATAAGCCTTGATTTTTTTCAAGGCACAGAACTCTTTCCAAAACTATTTGTCCAGTAGTAGAATCAGTAATAATTTCTAGCATATAATAATTATGCAACCAGAGATACTGGTTAAGGGGCGATAGGAAAAGAGAGAGAGAAGGAGATTTATTCTTTGAACTGAAACATGATCCTAAATGCAGAACATGTAGGGTATGTTTCAAATCCAGAACAGGTTTTATAGCAGAGTTAAATTAAAAATTCTTGAAGTTTTATAATGGAAATGCTGACAGACCCTAAAATATATCAACACTAGTGGGTGTCACTATAATAAAGTGGCATTTAAGACTTTTTTCCTTTTTTTTTTTTTTTTTTTTTGCTAGACTTTGATTTCTGCAAAGGTCACATTTGAATAAAACCCTATATCAGTAAACCTCATTAAAAGTATTACCTTTGCCAGAAAGGCACTTTTTCTTTTTCTTTAACCTATCTTGCATAGTTTTAAAGAACTAATTATTGTCTACATCAAATCTTTTCTCATGTATCGTTATTGATAGAAGTCCTCTTAAAGGTAGAAGAAAGATGAAGGACTTCGCTCTTCAGCTGAATTCCCTGCTGACGGAGTGCCGAGGCTGTGATACAGCAGCAAGACAAACACTCTTGGCTCTTTCCCAAGCTGCTTTTCTCTTTGATTATATCCCCGTGGGGTGCTTAGGAGGCTTAAATACTATACAGGATTTTAAAGCAAAAGAAGGCAGCACAAGGGGTTCAACAATAAAAAATCACAGTTAGATTTGCAGAAAAAGGAACCAGGCTTCAAGTCAAGCCTAACTTTCAGTGTATTTTAAGTTGCTAGCTCTGGATAGGCCAGGCAAACCTTAGTTGCGGCAAGGAGACACTGCAAAACAGCTTTTACACTCTTATTATTAGCTGAAATAAAGAAAAAGCACAATGTAGTAAACTTTGAAATATTCCCTGGTTAAAATCTCATCCAAATCTTAAGGTATCCTTAATGCTTTGCTTCCTTTGTGCAAGTATTTCTTATTATATATCTTCATGAAAAAGTTATTAAAAGTTTGGTTTAATCGTATGAACTGACAGTACTGCCTACAGTTTAGTCTGATTAGCATTCTCAGCTGTAAAATTCAGCAAATCTTGAAGGCATAGACAGGAATTAGGACCCCATCTTCCACTTCCTAAGAGGACTTCAACACTTAGCTGAACCACAAAGTGATTTAACTGTGGGAATACGGGACTGCTAAAATGCACGTCTACTCTAGAATGCCTTACTCCAGGGATGAAATCCACAGCCCTGCATTACAGTCCTCAGCTCCCTCACCATCTAGAGACGAGAATCATCTGGGAATGGATGCCTATGAGCTGGTGTGCTGAACAGGGAGCATCACAGGGCTCATACGGGGCTAAAAAACAAGCCAAACCAAATTAAAAATAAAAATAAAATTACAGAAATAAAAATAATTTTTAAAAACCTCCACCATATAAAAGTACTAGACAAATTCTGGTCAGACTCTGGTTTCCTCTTCTGAGAAATTTAATAACTAATACCAGTTCAGTAAAAAATTAACACTGCCCATTACTGAAACTATTTTAAATTCTGGCCTCCTCTGTATGGAAAATGCACTTTAAATCCAAAACATCCTGTGCTATTCATTTATTCATTTACCCAGCCTATGGCATAGATATCCAGCTGAATTAGTATAGCCAACGCAATGAAAATTATCTTACTTTCACCGCGATAAACTGCAACAAGGAAAAGCACAAAAAGTGTCTCCTCTTATCACCTGTGCATGTGCCGCTTCCACAGTACATTCTCAAACGCAGCAATGCTACAGATATGTGAAAGAAGGATTCACTAATGCAAAACCAGAGTATTTACAAATCAGGTGTGAATAAAATACCATATTTATGTACGTTGGATTCAAATTCACTGCATATAAAATTATTAGAAAGTGGTGTAGCATAATTTGCTATCGTATAAGTTACCTGAACATAAAATCTTGTCTGTCCTTAACTGGCTTATAACATTGCAGAGTTATCCTAGTGAGATTAATGTGATAAAAGATCATTTTACAATTTAACTTTGCACATGGAAGCTTCATCTGAGCCACACAAAACGTTAGTATTGTAAGGTGTGATGGGCTTACAAAAGCCTTACAAAAAGAGAAATAAGAAATCACAAGTCTCCAATATGTCAGAGGTCATGAGATTATCTGTCGGACTAATAATGGAATACATCAAAGTCATCTTCCTCCCACATTAGTAAATCCTGATGGGTTTGCAGACTTGGCGTGGTGCTTATCCTTTTATGCTGTTCTAAACCAGTAATTGTGTTGCTCTATGTTCTGCTTTTTTTACTTACTGTAAACATCATTGCTTGGTTTTGATCTGCTTCCTTTGCAAAACTAAACTGCTTGTTTCACATGCCTGAGGGCAATTCTGTTGACCATATCAAAGCTCCTTCATCAGCTGAAAAGGGGTCAGCTTCCTTGTTACTCTTGCCTTTCCCATTTGCCCTTGCCCACAGAGAGATGAAAGTCTGCAGCACTGAAGGCTTTCTAAGGACTGGTGGTTCTTGAAGGTCCCAGTCAGCTCAATAGCCCAAGTGCTAGCAGACTTTAGTGAAATTTAAGAAATCATCATCCCACTGGATCATACTCAGAGTCTTCTGAAACAGCCATTAGAAATCACTAACAGTCTAGAAATCCCATGTAGAAAATTCTTCTCCACTGTGGATAGAAGTGCAAAAGGAGATTCAGCTATCTTATCCTTACCATGGAATCATAAAAGTGTCAAATCTGGGGAGTCTACCGCTTCCCCAAAGAAATTATTCCAATAGATGATCACTCTCAGTTTGAAAAATTTTCCTCTTGGGTCTAGCCGGAATCTCCGTGGGAGTAACTTGCACCTATTAACCTTCATCTTTTCCATGGCCCTTCTTCTTTGTAGTTACCCTTTACATACTGGAGACAGCAAGAAATGCTCCTTAACTGACTCCCAAGATCTCATCTTGGAAAGCCAGAAAGTCATCTGCTCCAATAGCAGGAGGCTAAAGATTAGCTATATCCCATTTATTATTGTGTTTTCTTTCATTTTGTTTTTTAATAAGCACCTACATTTACGTTTAAGTTCAACATTGTTTCCATATTTTGCCTGCATGATTTGCTTTACATATAAAATATTCTGCACTTATTTTTCTTTTGCTATCTTTGCTTAAAAGGCTCTCTTTTGCAGCTAGATTCCATCTGTATTACACTATTTTTTCTCCTTTTTTTAATTAGTAAACATTTGTCTACAGTGACTGACTTCATTTTGCTATTTCTTGCTTTTCTTTTAATTTGTGCAATTTCCTACTTTATTTATATTATCTTTTCAATGTTATTAGTTGTGTAGAATGCCTACTGAAAGCATTTTTCAGGGATAGTTACAGAAACCCTGTTCCTGTCTCATATGTGCTCTGACTTTCATAGAGCTATCTACTTGTGCAGAAGACAACATGAGAGAAAAGAGTTTTTTCTTTCTCCTTACCACCCACATACCCTATTTTTTCTAAATAGTATTGCATAGACCAATGATTTTCTAACTGAGTGCTGAAGTCACAAAACTCTCATTATTCACTTGCTAAAAGAAGGAATCGGAAATTGCTTCAATTAAACAGCAGCCAAATTAAACGCAAAAGGTCTGTTTCATAGGCAGTATTATTCTGCTGTGTTGACACTGGCCAAGTTATGGCTACATTGGTGCGGCCTCAAGATGTCACTTACAACTCCGAGCATCCGTAGAAAGAACAGCCTAATGCAGAGTGATGCTTCACTGGAGTGCATGCTAAGTAGCTCACCGGAGAAAGCCTGCCAGCCCTCAAGCCCCTGCCATTATGCCACGTGGATGCTTTTAGCTGACAACTCAGCTAAGGAGGAGACTAACAACTAAAACTTAGTTTAGGAAATTGCTTGCCTCTCCTGGGCTAATTACTGGCTTAAGAATGAGACCTTGTACCCGAGTTTATAACTGGTTCTAGTCAGGACAAATTCAGTCAAGTTAGTTTACACTATTCCCAGCAATGGAGCCACTAATGACTACCTGAGAGAGAGGAGGCATCTGTTACCGGCTCTTACAGGTTAAATGTAAGTTGTTCAATATTGCACTGGGACCATAAAGAGATGGAGATATCCCACAGTGGCATGCCAAGCTTCTCTCACACATGGCAACCTAACTACCGTATTAAAGCCCAGCTAATGAAATGAGCTGCCAAGCTGTGGAGTGCAGCACCAGTGCTACAACTTACATGGGAAGAGCTTGAGGAATGAGATTTATAGAAGTAAAGGTTTTTGCAAGGAGACCACAAGAATCATTTGGATAATGTACACTGGAATTACAGGGCACACACGTTCCATTCCAAGAGACGGTGCTTCTTACAGGGACATATTTCAGCACTAACCAACCGATAAGTAGTACATCTAGACCATTTGTGTACCAAAATACCAAATTTCAGCTGTACAATATATATCTTTTCACCTTCCCTCCTAAAAATCTCTGCACAAAGAGCACAGAACCTATTATTTTCAATAGCACATATGCTCTGGGTTTTCCTGTTTTCTGAAAGACCAAAGAACTGCAGATAATCAATGACATTCAATAATCCCTACCACTTGCCCTGAGTGAAATTCAGCTCTTCCATTAAAAGTGCACGTCCTTGTAAATGTTTCCGGATTGCTACTGCAATGAAGCTTTTAATAAATCGACTCCCAATAGCTGTGAATGCTAATAAAAATAATCAATTCAGCACTTAACACTTCAATCACAAGACATATTTTTAGCCTGTTACTGATAGCCATGTTATAAAAACAGTAGTCTGTTATGTTGGATGCTTTTCCTGTGAAACTCATGTAACAGTGCCAGAAACAAGCAAATAGTTGAAGCATTTTCCTCTTAAATAGTTATTATATCTCAGACTAAAATAACAACACAGAATCACAGCTAACTTTGGCTCCACTATTATCTGGGGTACTATTTAGCACATCAGGCAGGCAACAAAGGTATATATTTAGTAATTACATGGATTCTTTTTCAGCAGTGATATCCTCTGAATTTAACTTTTTAGGGGATATTTGACTGAAACTGTTTATGCACTTTCTAATCCAGCTTGAAGTTTTATTCTATCATGTCTCACCTTTGCTACTGGTTTGGGGCTTTTTTTCCAGTTTTCCTTCTTGGAAAAAATTCAGACTGATAAGAGAAAGCCAGAAGAGATGCTTTTGTTTTCCAGAGGTTATTTAATTTCTTTTTCTACACATAAACATATATGTAAATATGTTATCTTAATATATAATTTTAATTATGAGATTTAATATTAAGGAAAGCTGAATTGTCTTGTGCAAGGAAATTACTATTGCAGCAGCCTTTTGTACTCTCTGCAAGCCCCAGATGCATCTACATCTTTGTTCTAACCATAAGCTTAATTACAAGCATGTGACTTCTTGCACTCAAGTCAGAGAGATCTGGACAATCCACAGTTTGTCTAACTAGAGAGTTCAATGCAATATAAAGTGTTTGAGTTTCATGGAATAATTTAAAACACATTCTGCAGTACCAGTAGTGCCTAGAATCAATTCCCATTGCTTTTAAATGCCTTTATGCCCACATATATTCTCATGGTCCCCACCTGACCAGCACTCACAGCCAGGTCCTGCAGATCCACGAGGCACACTCAGTCCATAAAGCAGAGCAAGCAGTCATCTTCAGTCATGAAAACCCACTCAGCAGTTCAAGCAGGAAAATTTCCTCAAGAAGCAAGTGCTGTGGTCAGAACTACTATTCTGGTGAAGTCCAGTTGTCCTTGCAAAGAGCCTTTTGAAGAAAGACAACTTCCAGTGTTGAACGCACGCTTTTGGTTTGAAATTTCTCCTGAGAAAAGTGTGAAACAATCACATTGGATTCAAATTCAACAGAAGCTGTCAGGCATTACCTTTATGCCACTGTCTTATCATGTTCGTTTTATATAATGACCCTGAATCCAAACTGAAGAACTAGCCTAAGAGACAAAAGCATTACAGCAATTGAATTGCAGAGACCCACACTGGCCTCCTGAAGAAACCTTTCAAAGCCAGTATTAATGTGTGGTGTCAGGATCTAGTCCAAACATTGTGAGGACCAGAACAGCCACAACCCTCTCTCTTTGTGCCTCAGGAACACCAGGAGCTCTGCAGCATGCTGAGAATCTCACCATCTTCTGACCACTTCTGATTGCTAAAGCAGCAGAGACATATCTCTGTGTGCACCAGGGTCAAGGACAAAATCCAGGGAATCTTTTGAGAAAGAAGCAAGATTAATTATTACAGTGATACTGTATTCCTCTGATATACTTTTTATTGGTGACTGCGAGTGAACGGATAAAAACAATTGATGCTGACATTTTAAAAATTAATAAATAAAACTGCAGGGGAAATAAATTTCAATAACCTTAAACTAGAAAAGACCTATCTTTTTTGATCCTAGGTTTGTCACTGAATGTGCTGAAGCAATGCCTGAAATAACTCTCAGTGCACCAGAAGGCCCAAAGATTCTGAGCAGCGAAAATCTTTCCAAATTACATGCATACACACACACACTACACACACACATGCATAAATGCATTCCCCCTCTCACTCTGTCTTGTGGCGTCAGGAGTCTGACTCACAGCCTTTAAGTGGAGAGTAAGGTCAGTGTTCCAGCTCACAAGTATGTTTAGCTGCTATCCCAGACATTTTAATGTATCTATTAAATTTCCGGTTTATTAACCTTAGCTAAAATATATAGTAATAATGGTACATCAATTAAAGCATCCTGGTTCCATAATTCCTAGACAAAATTTTAAAAGGGAAAAAAAAAAGAACAATTCATTTGCTTATTTTCTAAGCATTAGTGTTATCTAAAATGAAAGAACAAGCAATTTGGGATCATGACAATGAGAAACTCACAATGTTGCCTGCTGCAAAGATTTCAGAGGCACAAGCCCAAAGGTACAAAACAGAGAACAACATACACCAGAAAGGCATGTGATGAACTGAAATGGCATTAGTATTTCTACCTTATAACAGGTTTATTTTGAAACAAGCTCTGTTACCTCATTATCAGTGAGAAGAATTTATTACCATATTTAGTCAAGTTGCTGCATTACTTGGAATATGTTGTTTTCTATTTCCAACTAATCCTGCAAAAACCTGTTCTACACAAGGAATGGCAACCAAGCTTCCATTGCTTGAGGAACACAGGAATTCAAGATTCAGTCTGCAGCTTGATATTTGCCCTATCTTAGACATAGCAAATGTCACATTAGGAAACAGTACATTAGATAGTACAGTTTTTTTTTTTTTATTACAGTTGATTTCACTTGGTAGTAATAATAAACTCCTGTGGCCCACATGCACAAAGCAAATGTTCATTATGTTATGATCAAATCATGGAGTGATGGACATTTTCTATGTGTTAAGCTTCTGTAAAACTCTCACTGGCCTACAGTTCATCTCATCTTCACTCCCTGCTGACTCTGAGAAAGATGGGCTGCTATACAGCAGGGTTATTTGCACAAGCCTGTTATTGATCAGCAGAAATGATCTGTGCAGTTTATCTCTGCTGATTTGATTTTTACTGTTCCCTATCCCTGCATAATGAGGACCTCCAGGCTAATTATGGTAGATTTTTATCCACTGAAGTCATCACCATGTCCTAATTCCAAACACTTTTTTTGATGGTTGGAGTTTAAAGGCACAGCCCAGCAGAATGATAGTGTGCCCCATAATTACTCCCCACAGAAGGGCTGAGTAAGGCAGATGGCCCCACCTCCCATCTCTCCTCCTGCCGAAAGACAATGTTGCTAGAGGACCTACTCTTGCTTAAGCCCTTTTGCCTGCACTAAAAAACACCTTCACAGAGGGTGAAAAGGCAGGAAAACATTTGCTGCACATTTCCTTTGTCATTTACCTTCATAGAATCGAAAGTTACCAGGATTATACAGAATTTAGAGTCAAACTATTATGATTATCCTTTGGGCATGAAATTTACTCCACAGAATGATGAAAAATTGCTCTGCTTCTGAGTCTTTTTTTCCAGAAGAGCATATGAGAAGGAAAAAAGGAGTTGGATTAAAGGACAACAGAGAAAAGAAGATAAGAGTCTGTTATGGACAATATTCTGTCTATAAACTTGTACATAGGCCTTGAAATGTTACCCTTTTACATATAAGTAGGACTACAATATCTGTAACATCTGGAATTATTTATGTATGTGTAATAATTATTACAGTTGCTATATAAAGAACCTCACTGTAAATTCAGGAAATGGTGTATGTATGCCTAAGTTCCCTAAAATAAAATTAAAAAATAACTAAGTTATTGGGAACCTCTACTGATGATTTTCCAATCCCATAAGTAGGCTAGAATTCTGTTTCACCCAATTCCTTTGCCAACAGTCAATATTCCATTTTCTGTAAACTGTCCAGTAATTCCAGCATGTTTCATAACCGATTTCCAAACTGCAACAGGCGTACAAGGAAGACGTGATTTTACTCAGAATTGTCACATAAGCAAGTATGAAAAATCAAGAATTATTTATTATTTTCATGTAAAGAAGCTACTTCCAAGAATAATCATGAAAAATCAGAAGCTTGATAGGTAATGTTAACTCCAGGTACTTATTTCAGCTCTGAAAGAGACTATACAGTCCATCTAAATGCATACGTCTGCTGGCTAAGTACTCAAAGTGTAAAAAAGACTGAAAAAAAAAATCCTAAAATAAATACAAAAATAAATTACTCTCCTATAACATGAAAACTTGGCTGAAACACAAGAGGTTTAATCAAAGGAGGCCCTAACCCACCCTGTTTGTTAAAGTCACGTCTCTAATCAAGGGTGCACCCTCAAGGAGTTTCAAAACTCTCTGTTAAATATCTCTGCCAAAATGTTACAGACATTTTTTGGAGCTTCGGCTCCAGCCCTCAACCACTACCTCCCCCTCCCCCTGGAATAAACAGCCCATCAAATCTGCACGCAAGTATGACAAAGATTAAAGGACCATCCAACTATCAAGCGCTTGTTCAAACTGCAAAATTTGTACAACTTTCAAGTTATACTGAAAGCTGAGAGGGATATTTTTTAATATTCCTAAGGTCAAACTACTTCTCCCCCTCACACACTGAATTTAATCATGATTTATAAATAAGATGTAGAGAATCTCGAGCTATATTTTTTTCTTAAAATCACTGGGGAAAAAAAAATATTCTAATTTAACAGGTAACAGTTTCTGTGTTCCACTTCATGATCAGCAGCAACAATTACTCACACTCTGCGTGACAGAAAACAATTCATGACCTTCAGATATATGCAATAAAACCAGAATCAATAAAAATATTTGTAACCCCCTCCTTTCCTCACACAGGCTGAGATTTGTTATAGCAAACCTACAAATTCTGAGTTTCAGTAAGTCCTTCACTTTTAAACAGATCCTCATGGTTTCCACAGAATAAGACAGAGAAGTGAAGCACTAACAGCAAACATGTCTTTGCTCAGGTGTGAACACTTGAGTTCCTATTGCTGCCTTAGGCTGCTGCTCCAGATGATGCCCAGCCGAACACCAAAATCCTAATCTGAGGAGTTATTAAAAAAATATAAAAAAATCCTAAAAGCACAGATGACAAAAAAAAAAAAACAACCCACACTTTTTTTTATAATTTAACAAGTGAATCAGAAACAGTCAGACTCAGCACTCTAATTTCCTCATTTCCTATAATTAACTGAGCTTTCAACACCTCGTCTAATTTACTGATGATTATCTTTTTATTCACCAGTCTAGATTAGAACATAACTGACATTCTTTGTTACCCACTGGTTCAGATGTTCTCATCTTTCTGCCTCTAAATATAAGAAATAGTTGTTCTCCGGTGGATTTATTTTCTTTCCTTTCACCCGTTGCAGGCTGCCATGCATGTTACGGACAACTGGAAATCCTTCCAAACTGCTGAGGTTGCCTTTCTCTGATCACTGCACACTAGTTTATTCAAGAATCAGCTCCTTGTTCATTTCAATCTAAATTATTAATTATTAATTATTAGTAGTATTACCATTACTACTTCCTCTTGCAAAGCGGTGTCTATTTTATCAACCTGCTTGCTCCTCTCTCCTGCACAGTACATAGGGCAAATTGTTCAAGCTTTGATACAGCAACATACACGTGCTCAAAAAAAATCATGATACCAAAACCAGGAATTGTCCAGGCAGTGTCCACAGCTCTTGATGATAAGAATGTATCTTAAGAAGAAATAAGAATGTAAGAAATTCATATTAGAAACAAAATATTTCTTAGAATTATTCGGAAGCTTTGCCTTGTTTTTCAAATGTAAGATATCGTCTGATTTTCTTTCCTCCGGTTTCAAATAATGTATTGGATCTTCTTTAACACATTTTTTTTAAGCAACAATATCTGGGTGACTATTAAACAGTAGCCACCAAACTGTGAGGTGTTTTCTTTAACTGCCTAGTCAGTATTTCTGCAGACATGAGGTAATATGCATGTAACAACTTTTTGAATTGTTTTCATTCTAACAGTATAATCAATCGTGAACCAGGAAAATCTTGTCTCACAAGATCTTGTCCCAGCCTACTCCAAAATTGATCATTCCCACCTCTGCTTTTCTAGCTTCACTTTGCTATTTTTATACTGCTATTCTTTGAGGATGGCTTACAAGTGTTGTTCCCCCAAATATTTTTTAGGCAACAGAAACCATCTAAGAATAGTAGACGATATCAGAATTTTCTGTATTACGGGAGATTTTCATGTGGGGTAGATTCTGAAGAAATGCAAACTGCTTTAATAGGAAATTCCTTAGAGGAAACAAAGAGATGATTTTCGAAGTTTTAGAAACAATCTTCCAAGCAACTGTAATCCACTTGGTCAAATGTGAAAGATGAATATATGAGCACATATGACATTTATACAGAACAAATATTAAACACTTTTGACAAGCATCAGATTTATACTCTACATCCACAGAACAAGCACCATATGCCATATGGACTTTTGCAGTATGAACTTCCCAAACTTCTTTGTTTCACAAGGGAATGTGTATCTGCAAATGTGACCATGCACTTACCTGACTTCTTATGACACAGATCATTTATTTCTCACCTAATTTAACCTATTCTGTTCTATAGCCCATAATTATTGTATAATTGTAACATACATTCCCTGAAAAAACAACGTAGAACCATAGGATGGTTTGGGTTTGAAGGGACCTTAAAGATCACCTAGTTCCAACCCCCCTGACACAGGTGGGGCCCCCTTCCACTAGACCAGGTTGCTCCAAGCTCCTGTGTCCAACCTGGCCTTGAACACTGCCAGGGATGGGGCAGCCACAGCTTCTCTGGGCAACCTGTGCCAGTGTCTCATCACCATCACAGTGAAGAACTTCTTCCTAATAGCTAATCTAAATCTCTCCTCCATCAGTTTAAAGCCATCCCCCCTTGTCAAATCACTCCATGCCCTTGTAAAAAGTCTCTCTCCAGCTTCCTTGGTGGTCCCTTTAGATACTGGAAGCTGGTCTAAGGCCTCCCTGGAGCCTTCTCTTCTCCAGGCTGAACAAGCCCAGCTCTCTCAGCCTGTCTCCATAGGAGAGGTGCACCAGCCCTCAGAGCATCTTCATGGCCTCCTCTGGACTCTCTCCAGCATATCCACATCCTTCTTACACTGAGTGCCCCAGAACTGGATGTAGTACTGTGGATGGGGTCTCACCAGACTGTGAGATGCTCCGTAAGAGTTACAGACAATCAGGGTAAGTGGGTCTCTGGACCTTTTGTTTCCTTCCTGCAGTGTCTGTCTACTTGATCTGTCTGCAAACAGAAACTGATCTATACTTGGTATAGATCAGATTATTTATTTCATAGCTCAGTGATCTTAGAACCCAGTTCAGCCTCTCCCTCCTACATATCTTTGTGAATATCTAGGAATCAAACTTCAGGTGCTTCACATAATTGATTAACACTCCACATTACCCTACCGTCTCCAAACTTCACCACCACCACAGACAGTATCAACAGTTTTAATGGATGTTGTCATTAGCATTCATCTTTTTTTTTTTAAGCCTTCACACCTAAGCAGTTGAGCTGCATAAAATCTGTACTGCAGCTCTTACAGCTGTCATCACCCAGGACTTAGCACACTAGCTTTCCCTGTGCCATTCTTACCTATCACCTTGATTGCAATGTCTTGTCCACACAGTTCCTCCAAAAGCCTTTTTCTCAAAGTTACTAAACATCAGTCTCTCCAAATCCACCACTTACCCACTATTTAGAAAACTGACTTCCAACTTAGAGCAGCCTATAAACCAAAATCTGCCTTTCACATTTTTTAAATGTGTATTTTATACTTTTCCTGTTACTATTCCTCATGTGTGGAAATTCTTTCCTGTAAGCACGAAAAGTTACCCAGTTGCCCTCTTTCAAATCCCAGTTTAAGACTGTCCTTTGGATGTTACCTATTAAAAAATATTATGTTTCGCTTAGATCACTGCCTGCCAAACATATCTGTTCTACCACAGTGTTGCCAGGGACTTCCCTGTTTTGCCGACTTCATACTGAAATTGTCTCTTAAAACTTAATTTTTGTATCTAGGGGACACTTTCAATCCAAAATCTGAATAAAATGTTGCAGAGCAGACCATGTTCCAGAACTTCACTCCCTAGGCACCACAGCTACGCAAACACCAGCGAACAATAAAAAGCGTGTGTGGGAGGGGGCCATATCAGTTCTCTAAGCAGAAATACAAATATAACAAGAAGTTAAATGATTTTCAGTACCAGAAACAGATTAGCAATACAGCCACATAATGTGCTAGAGAATTCAATTTATGGTTCTTGATATTGCTCTGTGTGTGTTTCTCCTGCTTTTAATAGATTTATTCTTAGGACAACTACAGCATCCCCTTTTAGGCACCTAACTTCAGGGTCTAAAGCAGGAGTTGGCTGGAAGCCTGCTTCTCCAACAACCTATGTGAAGCCCCAGCCACTCACTTAGGTATGCAAATTAGATGCATAAAAGTAGATGGTTTAAAAACCCAATCTTCCACTGTGTAACTGTGCAAATGCAGAAATAAATAGTGGCCTTGATGTGGAAACCAGATGCCTACTCACACAATATGTTTAACTGTACTTTTCTGTGTTCAGTGAGAATATTTTCAGATTTGGGGGATGGTATTTTACACTTCCACTTCTGCGCTGCATGTTTGTTCTGCTTTCAGTAATTAGTAACACTGGTCCTTCAGACATGTGTAAAATCAAGTAACAATAACAAAACAATGTATCTCGATTTATGACTAAAGGAAATTCTTGGCACTGTGAGCACACTGCTGTATTTACTGATTTTACAGTGTAAACACATATGTTGCAAGACAGATGGACCTTTCCCCCCCAGCTTTCAGCAATGGGTGTCTCATCAGGGAAGGGATTAAGATTTTAAAATCTTTAAACAAGGTTTCACAGACCTTGTCATGACAGTCACCTACAAAGGCTGGGATTATTAGACAAAAAGGGGCGTGCTTTCAGGGAGCAGACGGGCCACACTAAACAGATAATTCAGCAGTGTTTTAATTATATTACAGAAAAGTGGTTAACAATAGATTCTACTATCAACTGCAGCCAGGTGACTTTACAAGATGAAATTTTGGCTTTTTAGTCCATGGAATGCAGTTCCTGAATCATCCATATTCTGAACAACAGTGGGGTCTGTGATTTTAAACAGACTGATTCTCATCTGAAGCTACGTTTGTAAAACAGCCACAATATCAAACTATCTTTGACAAATTTTCTATGAAAATACAGTTGATTTTATGTAAACATAAACCAGGAGGTTGAGGGTAAAACAAAATTCACATCAAGGCACTTACAGATTTGCCAGAGCACAAACTTTTTACCTTCCACCTTTGTTTGATCAAAGGTCTATTATAATATTTGTAGAATGAAAGTCCATGTTATTATAATAAACTTTCTTTTTTACCTAAGGAAAGCTCAGATGGTGCAGAATGAACTTGGTCTACTAACACAAACCAGAAACACCCCTGCAACCCTACCTCTGTTAAGCAGACAGTCCTATCTACCTCTGCCCCTTCTATTATTCTTTGCAGCATAATCACAAGTTTTTCATTCAAAGAATTGCAGGAGCCATCATAGTTCATAGCTCTTTTTAAAATTATTCAACCAGCAAGAACATATTTCTCCATGTTTAGCAAAGGAAGGCTTGACACAAACCTCACCACCACTGCCACAGTGCTATCAGACACAGCACCACTAGGCTACTGTCTTTATCGCTAGCTCCGTGACAGAATTACACAGACAGGTTTTATTGCTGTTTTTTGTTTTATTTTGAGGTGGGGTTTTTTTTCCTACTAGCAAAGTATACAGCAAGTTTCAGAGTCAGAAGCTTTAAAATTACATACGGTAGAACCAAAAAGTCTGTCTTTCTATTGAGTTATGACATTTGTCTTGCCTACAATCTTTCAAAGGCAAAAAATGACATACAAACAGCAAAGTAAAGCTGAAAAGATCATTTGTCTCATGTTTTAGGAGCTGCTAATTAAATTTCTTCTGCAAGACTGAGTAAGGGAAGGTAGTAAGTAAGAATGGACGTGTAAATACATTTGAGACAAAAGGAAACAAGGAGGCAAGGAGGAAGAGATAAGCATGAAGGGCAATACAAGTTATCTTTTATTACAAGTAGTAAAAGCTGACAAGGCTAAGAAATTAGTTATTTCCTGAAGGAAAACAAGCTTGGTGCAGATGAAAGCCCTTTTAACAAAATAGGATGCTGTACAAGCAACACCTTACAGCTTTCTCTTGTACACTTACTGTCTCCATCCTAAGATCTTGCATATAAAAAAATGCTTGCAACAATCATGCTAGTTGTATCATGGTCTCATACACATGTTTTGAAGTGCTCTGTCTGAAGGCTGGTAATCTTAACTGTGTGAGATGGCTTCTTCCCCATGCCCCATGTGCATCTTGTCTTCCTGTCTGATTTTTAATAGTAATTTTTTTTCAAGTCACTACAACCTTTGTCAGCAAAGTCTTCATGAAATCAAATCTCATTTTGCAGCACAGTAACTTGCAAAACAGCAAACATTTTTTTTAAAGGCAGGTGATAAGAACTGACTGGCATTCTCATGTGTTATGGATGAACACACACTCTAATGCTACTTAAAAGATTTAACGACTGATATTCTCCTAATGAGATTAAGGGGACAAAGAATTGAAAACAAGGGATGTTTACAATTACCGGCACCTGAAGAGCAGTGATGTCATGTGGAAAAACAAACTTTCCACCACAGCTGAATTTCCTTGACAATGTAAACATATTCATCTCTGTCTCCTTGTACCTAAGACTGTTTTAACACTGTAACCAAGAAAAAGAAATGAATGCAACAAAGCGTAATGGTCAATAACCAGCAATTAAAATATAAGCACATTTAAATTATGGTAAAAATCCATGTGTAATCAAATAACTGATAGAATTAAACTGTCATTAGAAACATCCCATGGCAAATAGTCAGGAGTCTTATCACTAAAACATGTCAGAGTTTACAGAATGACACTTTTTCAGCCTTTGGACTGAATTACTTTTACATAGACAACACCTTTAAAAGTTAGCTTTTAACATTTTTAAAGTTAGCCTTTTTAATTATTATCTTGCTATAATTTCAAGACACTTATAATGTTAAGGAATGTAATGGAACAACGTTTGGATCATCTTCTTTGGGAAAGGTTGATCTTACGAAAATCAAAATTGAATTTCCATCTTCCTTCAGAAAAGCAGTATTTCATTCCTCATCTTTACCACTAAAACACTGTAGAACTCTTTCAATCTTTTTTTCTTTTTTCTTTCCCTGTCATGCTACCTGCTAATTCTTCTTGACCTGCTGCTATTTTAGGGTCTGCTCCAAAGGCCTCTGAAACATAAAATATAAATTATTTTCATCTCTGTGCTGAGCAACATTATTTTGTCTTTATGACATACTAGAATCTCCTGTCCCCATCACAGCTAATAAATTTGCCAATTCATGGTGTCTGCATCTCTAATCTTCCTCCTTCAAATCTCTACTCTTACTCTGCTGTGTTATTTTCAAAAGTCAAACTGTGAAAATGGATGAAATTTCAAATTCCCTAAGTGACTGAAAAGGGGGAATTAAAGTTAATAATAAAAAAGAAAGCCACTTGCCTGAATAAACATTACAAAACTCAACTGAAATGTTGGATAAAATTGTTTCATTTATTTCTGTTTACTCAGTTGTGTTCTACAAATACGTATCCGAGTTTAACTCAAAGGTGCAGTCCCACCAGCTTTCCAAGAGCATGAAAATGGGTACCTCATCTGAAATGAACGTGAATTTCTTTTTTTCATTGTTATTATTTTTACATTTCGGGAGCTGGATATGCATAACACAGTGATTTGAGCCTGGATCCCCAATCTGTCCTAGTTGAGTACCTCAGCTCCAAGGCTGCAAAATACACAACCTTCTTGCACCCCACATTTCAGGATCACCGCTTCCTGGCTGGCCAGCACATGGGTTCTGCAACTCAGCACAGTCAGTCCTCATAGCTCTGCTCCTGAAGCATTTTCCAGGGATTTGTATTTGAGAGGGATGAACACTTCAACATACCCCTTCACAGGTGAGTGCTCCGTTGGGTGCACACCACTGTTTTAAAAACGAGAACTTCCACTGCCTTTAGTTATGAGTCTGCTAATGATCACAAGAGAATGGAGCCTGAGATAGGCACCAAGTTCCAGAGAAGAGTTTTCTCTTATCTATCTCTAGAAATTCCTCTAAACTTCCTGGGTGACTTCTGATAACACCTAATTCTCTGCACTGACTGCACTTGAATCACCCAAGTGCGACACATCAAGAGACCCTCCAAAGCCATACATCTAATACTTCAGACCCTGACGTGCCTATGTGGTAGGTGCTTAAGCTAGCACTCCTAACATCCCAGATATTTGAGAGATTTGCATCAGTTCAGCAGAGTTTTAGAATCATAGAATAGTTAGGGTTAGAA